>NC_060119.1:170529384-170833297 GCF_021461395.2 Schistocerca americana | reverse complement strand
CGTTTAAATACAGCTGTAGATTTTAATAATTCTGTCCAGCCACCATACAAACAAAAACTTGACACTCGACAGGTTGTACTTTTACTGTATTCAGTTTTGCTAGTGCTGGTGCGTCCTTGAAGGAACAAGTTCCTCTAGTCGAACAAAACGCAGGCAACCAGCCTATGAACCATATTTGTGGTTCTACAAAGTGGAAGTGAGACATGGGCGTGAGGACTACGTCGATATTTTAACCTACAATTGAGAACACTTGTAAGTACAATGAGCACTCAGAAACAGAAGAGTTTAAGATTGGATTTGTTAAATTAATAACAATAATAATCGTATTTATTGTAAAAATACATTGTGTAATACAATCGCAAACGCCTAACAAATCTTTAAAAGTCATTTTCCCTCTGCTACCTGGGTTGTATTACAATAGCCATATTTACATTTTTATTCCGTGTTACAAGAAAGTATGCGAACACATTTGCAGATGGCCATTGTAGAACGTGCATTCATGAATCCATGTTATTTGCGTGTGTAATTTTTACTATAAGTACCTGATCGCTACGAGGTGCGCACGACAGTGAGTTGTCATCACTTTAAGACAAACAAGAGAAATTCCCTCTCTCACGTCCCCTGCTCCACAGCGGCCAATCCATTAACAACACACGCGTGTGAACAGCATTGACTGGATAAGGCGGCACCGTATTTGTTGTTGATTGAATATCTTTATGCAATCTACTTTCCCCCTGCATTCCACAGGCCGTGGAGGTAATAGGATCCGACAATTTTTCGCTCGTCAATTAAAGAAGAATTACATGATGAACGGTATGACTAGCGATAGTTAAATCAGACTACCGATAGTGACGATAGAGCAGACACTATCGATTTATCGGTAGTATATCGATGTTTAATTAACGCTACTGACGCCTTGCCGAGGCTACCCCAAAGGTTAAATGAATTTTTAGAACTCACCGAACAGAATTCTGAAATCTGCGTCCTAGTTATCCATGACAAAACACATCAACCCTATTATGTAAAATGTGCAACAGCCTGAAGTAATTGCAAGAAGATCTACGCTGGAAAAAGATAAGACACAAACTATTTGAAGAAGATGACGATAACAATGTAATTTTTTTTTATTATTTACAAGGTAGTTCTGTTTCGGCGACGTACACATAACCATCAGTTGTAGTGCGTATGTTTACCTGAAAAGTTTGTAGATGAATTCATCATTTGCGATCACAACATATGAGGTCAATACGGTGTTTCTAAATTCACCGATAAGATAAACTCCTATTGCTACTTCCCCAACATGCGGTGCCGAATTCTCGAAGTAATTAAAAAAGTGCATTGCTTGTCAGGATACCAAATACTCCAGCAAATCAAAATGAATTGAACTGCATCCAGTGAATCCCATGAAACCTTTAGAATTAGTATTATTTGATGCTGCCAGTCCTTATTCAAAAGGAAAATACGATTTTAAGTATGCAACTGCCTTATATGATGTTTCTTCCAAATATGTTAAGTTGTATGCAATGAGATCAATGACAGCCGATTCTATTGCTAGAAGAATTACAGACGACTACCTCGCTAGAGTAGGAAAGCCGTAGATACTGTTAGTCGATAATGCATCGTACTTCGCGGGTAACAGATAGAGGGAAATCACGACCACAAATTAAACAAAAATCACGATTCCATTCCAAAGGAAGACCCACAACAAGGGTGTTTAAAGATTTTAATACATTTAAATGCTGCTACACACCACAGTAACATACAAAATGGATCGAGTATCTCTCACTATTTCAGCAAATCGTCAACAAAGTGTTAATACTTCAACAGGTTTTCACACTAAATTAATGTTTAAGAAATGAGAAATGGACGAGTGGGAAAGTGGCTGCCTAGAGTGTCCAAGGGAGATACGTCATTTGAGGAAAAAATCTACCAAGTCTTGGTAAATTTAGGAGAAAAGGTCGAGCAGACAAAAATGTCTTATGACAAAAAATTAGGGCACACTATACATTCAATACAGAACGAGGAGTATTGTTGCGAATGCACCCAATGTCTACCAAACATGGAAAACTTAACAGCAAATAGTAGCCCTTACACACTGGCTCATTTGTAATTACACAGGTCTCTCATCCATAGAGAATAACGTACCCTATAAATGGAAAGGACAAGGCCCTTTATCCACACAAGGATCTAAAGGAATTTGTAGCCTGAACAGGTTTGACAAAGGTTAAACTAATTAGTGAAGCTTTTGTGCTCAAAGTGTAGTGACAATATTTCACTATAAATTATGAAAGATGTTCTCTTAGTTTTAGGATAACTTCTGGTCTTGTTTTTTATATGTGTGCAAATAGAAATAGGGTAAGTCATTAGTTATTTAAGATTTTGTTCACTGACAACAGAACGTTGTGTGAAATAAGTAATAAGCCGAATTTAATTTACTACTAAAATACATACACCTTCCAATGGCAAATTGATAAATTGGGTAGTGAGAAATTAATGATGTAGCATTATGACAATGCGCAAATGCAGCAGAAAGCTGTGAACTCGGCACATGCACTAGGGCAAAACGAGTCCAATGCACTACTTAACAAGTCAGATGGTCAGCTAACATTAGTACATCTACACCAAGTAGAATATAGCCGAGAGATTATGAATATAAATTGATCACTAAAGTAAATACAGAGGTCTACGTTATAAGAATAAGACTAATATAAAAAAGAGAAATGAGATTAGAAAATATTTGCGTGGAAGGGAAGAAAATGAACTAACTATGGGAAGACACCTACACACTGGACTACTATTTACAGTATGTACACAAAAATCTACATTACTATATAGAAAATAAACTAAGCAGTATAGTATAGGGAATCTGCATATATCATGAAATAATGAATAAATCTGAGGACATGCTGAATAAGCTACGAGAGAGGGGAAACGACACTGTGCGCCGCCTAGGAGAATACCTGTTAGTTTCATGGGCACTTATTGTATGAACATGTAAGAGACGGAAAAGATAAGTTGACGCGATAGACATGCTGTTCATATTTGCACTCTTGCAAAAAAGGTTTGAATTCTGAGAATCAGTCACAAAATCAGAAACTAAAAACATTTGCGTACTGAATGAAAATGTATAAACTTCTATATAAGTGAAATGCATTAGACCTCGTGTATCAGCTAATACTGAAATGACGTTTGTGTAGTTATAAAGAACAAATTTACGTCATATTTTAGTTTCTTTATGGAAGTCACCTAAATTTTACGCACTTATAAAAAGACCTCTAAGGAAAACTGTACATGAAAAGCGTGTTTAACATATATGAAACGAAAAGGAACTTGAAGAAATATGCCCACATATTATATGTTTAGCGTGTGTTGAATGCGGAATACAAACTTGTGTGATGCAGTGATGAAAGTTGCGTGTGCCTGCAACAACGAAAACGTTCGAAATACCCTTTGTAGTGGCGTTGGACGACGAACTTTACTACGAAGGAGGAATTAAAACATGTGATTTATGGACTTACCTGGAATATGGTGAGCTCTCGACGTGATGCCTGTGATATGGTATGGCCTTTCGACACTGAAATATGTGATGGACGATGTGATCTATACAACCATGGCCGGAACTTCATGGCTTCTCCGTCGCGGCATCGAACTTATTAGCCAAACACACATCAACGTGTACTTATCCAACGGAAGTATCCTCTGGACACTGTAAAGAGGTGCAGTTCGTCGTCGTCTACTAAGTTATGGACCCGAGGCTAAACTGTTGACTGAGGCTACAGCGATGGTACCGTTGAAACTTCTTTATTCAATATTTTACTTAAACTGCTGAGTGAAATTGATTGCAAGTGAACCTACTTTCTATTTACTTATTCTTATCATGTCAACACTGACTCACAATATTCCAGAGCAACGCAATCTGACTGCTCAAAAAAAGGATAACTTGACTTCAAATACACTCCTGGAAATGGAAAAAAGAACACATTGACACCGGTGTGTCAGACCCACCATACTTGCTCCGGACACTGCGAGAGGGCTGTACAAGCAATGATCACACGCACGGCACAGCGGACACACCAGGAACCGCGGTGTTGGCCGTCGAATGGCGCTAGCTGCGCAGCATTTGTGCACCGCCGCCGTCAGTGTCAGCCAGTTTGCCGTGGCATACGGAGCTCCATCGCAGTCTTTAACACTGGTAGCATGCCGCGACAGCGTGGACGTGAACCGTATGTGCAGTTGACGGACTTTGAGCGAGGGCGTATAGTGGGCATGCGGGAGGCCGGGTGGACGTACCGCCGAATTGCTCAACACGTGGGGCGTGAGGTCTCCACAGTACATCGATGTTGTCGCCAGTGGTCGGCGGAAGGTGCACGTGCCCGTCGACCTGGGACCGGACCGCAGCGACGCACGGATGCACGCCAAGACCGTAGGATCCTACGCAGTGCCGTAGGGGACCGCACCGCCACTTCCCAGCAAATTAGGGACACTGTTACTCCTCGGGTATCGGCGAGGACCATTCGCAACCGTCTCCATGAAGCTGGACTACGGTCCCGCACACCGTTAGGCCGTCTTCCGCTCACGCCCCAACATCGTGCAGCCCGCCTCCAGTGGTGTCGCGACAGGCGTGAATGGAGGGACGAATGGAGACGTGTCGTCTTCAGCGATGAGAGTCGCTTCTGCCTTGGTGCCAATGATGGTCGTATGCGTGTTTGGCGCCGTGCAGGTGAGCGCCACAATCAGGACTGCATACGACCGAGGCACACAGGGCCAACACCCGGCATCATGGTGTGGCGAGCGATCTCCTACACTGGCCGTACACCACTGGTGATCGTCGAGGGGGCACTGAATAGTGCACGGTACATCCAAACCGTCATCGAACCCATCGTTCTACCATTCCTAGACCGGCAAGGGAACTTGCTGTTCCAACAGGACAATGCACGTCCGCATGTATCCCGTGCCACCCAACGTGCTCTAGAAGGTGTAAGTCAACTACCCTGGCCAGCAAGCTCTCCGGATCTGGCCCCCATTGAGCATGTTTGGGACTGGATTAAGCGTCGTCTCACGCGGTCTGCACGTCCAGCACGAACGCTGGTCCAACTGAGGCGCCAGGTGGAAATGGCATGGCAAGCCGTTCCACAGGACTACATCCAGCATCTCTACGATCGTCTCCATGGGAGAATAGCAGCCTGCATTGCTGCGAAAGGTGGATGTACACTGTACTAGTGCCGACATTGTGCATGCTCTGTTGCCTGTGTCTATGTGCCTGTGGTTCTGTCAGTGTGATCATGTGATGTATCTGACCCCAGGAATGTGTCAATAAAGTTTCCCCTTCCTGGGACAATGAATTCACGGTGTTCTTATTTCAATTTCCAGGAGTGTAATTAATTCAAAAGAATGGCCCTGATGAAAAAGGAATCTCAGCAATAACATATACATTTCATTATGCACTTACGTCACAAAAATCTTCATTACGGAAACTACTGCAATACAGCGAACGTCAATACTGCCAGTTAAATAAAAGATTCTAACTACTAAAGCCACTAATTACTAATAGGCATGTGGTTAGCAAAGGAAAGATTTTGTTACAAAGGAAATAATGTATTTTTTATCTTAATAATGTGACATACAATTGAGACACAAACATAAATCGTCATTGACATCTAGTACAAAGGTATATAATCATGAATAATCTTCAGTCTCCAGGTCAATGTGACATCCAGTTCACACACAAATCGTCATTGACATCTAGTACAAAGGTATATAATCATGAATAATATTCAATCTCCAGGTCGAACATGTACAGATCGTTAGCCTACGCTAACACTTCAGACCCCTACCCTCCATCAACGCTAACTTCTCACATCTAACATCCATCACTGCTGGCCGTTCACCTCCAACTGCCCAACAGTACTTCCATCACTGCTGGCGATTAATTTCCAACTTTCCAACACTACTAGCGATTAACTTCCAACAACGAGTCCAACCAGCCACAGAGTCTCTTACAAAGAAAGTGCAGTCAGAGATCCGATGTAAAGCGCTACACAGCGCTGCCAACACAGAAGCAACCCACTTACATTATCGTAAGGCACGCGCACAACAACCACCGCGTAACATGTGAAGATACGTCAGCGCAAAGTATGGGTGGCGGTTAAACCTCAATAATGAAGCAAGGTCCTCTAATTCAAACACACCCTTTGTCGAGTCATGATCTCTCAGAAACTGTACCTTTAAAGTTTCGCCAAGTTCGTGTAAATTAATTGTAATATAAATAAAGTTGACACATACAGGGGATAAATAAAATACAAACTTGACCACAAATGATGGGATTTGATCCCTTAGCCAAGCCAAAAAGTAGTTAAGTGGTGCTTCCGTATTAAATTTGATTATTTATGTTTATAAAATTCACCATTGCTTGTAAGGTGTCAGGCAGATCCAACACCTTCCATGAAAACCCTGACATGATAAGCAAATCCGGCAGTATGTCACATAGCTCCGAATAAATCCTGACATTAAATTAACCAAAGTAATACGATCAAAGAGTGAGCAAATGGAATACCACAGACTAACACAAGAACGCCTAAATGCATGTCACACCTTCCCACCGTGAAACAGACGCAGTTCCGAGGGAAGAAACGAGAACAGAAGCCGAGAGCAGAACCGTGTTAAGCTAGAAGGCCCTACGATAAGGGACGGACACCCACGTCGCCAGCCAACCACCAGGACCACCCCCCAGCCCATTTTAAAAGATAGAGCCCTCCAGAAAAATAGTATAGATCTTACGATAACACTAAAAGGGCCACACCAGATGCAAGTTTTACCGTGAGACCTTTTCGCGTCTCTGTTACGTTGCAAACGTTAAAAACATTCCAGAATGAGATTTTCACTCTGCAGCGGAGTGTGCGCTGATATGAAACTTCCTGGCAGATTAAAACTGTGTGCCCGACCGAGACTCGAACTCGGGACCTTTGCCTTTCGCGGGCAAGTGCTCTACCAACTGAGCTACCGAAGCACGACTCACGCCCGGTACTCACAGCTTTACTTCTGCCAGTATCTCGTCTCCTACCTTCCAAACTTTACAGAAGCTCTCCTGCGAAACTTGCAGAACTAACACTCCTGAAAGAAAGGATATAGCGGAGACATGGCTTAGCCACAGCCTGGGGGATGTTTCCAGAATGAGATTTTCACTCTGCAGCGGAGTGTGCGCTGATATGAAACTTCCTGGCAGATTAAAACTGTGTGCCCGACCGAGACTCGAACTCGGGACCTTTGCCTTTCGCGGGCAAGTGCTCTACCAACTGAGCTACCGAAGCACGACTCACGCCCGTTACTCACAGCTTTACTTCTGCCTGTATCTCGTCTCCTACCTTCCAAACTTTACAGAAGCTCTCCTGCGAAACTTGCAGAACTAGCACTCCTGAAAGAAAGGATATAGCGGAGACATGGCTTAGCCACAGCCTGGGGGATGTTTCCAGAATGAGATTTTCACTCTGCAGCGGAGTGTGCGCTGATATGAAACTTCCTGGCAGATTAAAACTGTGTGCCCGACCGAGACTCGAACTCGGGACCTTTGCCTTTCGCGGGCAAGTGCTCTACCAACTGAGCTACCGAAGCACGACTCACGCCCGGTACTCACAGCTTTACTTCTGCCAGTATCTCGTCTCCTACCTTCCAAACTTTACAGAAGCTCTCCTGCGAAACTTGCAGAACTAGCACTCCTGAAAGAAAGGATATAGCGGAGACATGGCTTAGCCACAGCCTGGGGGATGTTTCCAGAATGAGATTTTCACTCTGCAGCGGAGTGTGCGCTGATATGAAACTTCCTCGAGTCTCGGTCGGGCACACAGTTTTAATCTGCCAGGAAGTTTCGTTAAAAACATTGCCACACCACGAAAAGTATAATGTTTCTCATTGGATAGACAGAATTTTTGTAGGCGGAGCTTAAGGTTAACATTGAGACCCCGATTGGTCAGATGAAAACACAGCCAGATAGTTTTTTTTTAAACCAACTTCGGTAAATTGTAGTAAGGAGAAGTTTACAGGGAGTTGCTTCCAAGATGGCGAGGTGCGTGGAGCTGTGCCACTTGCCACCCCCTGACGAACACCGACAAGGTATGAATGCACGCGATGCCGCATTTTTGAGCGCATAAGGCTTCACTCAGAACTGCAGAAGTCTCATCTGTTACATCCCCTTTTTACGTAATACTAGTGTCGATCGTCAATTGAAGCTCATGGTATTCACATTTGCTACGTAAGTTAAAATCTGAAACGCGATGATTTTTCTGTTATATAATTATTGAGAAGCCACATCAGACACTGTAATTTACGACAAGTTAGATAAGTAATTAAAGATAATTGAGGGTCACTGTAGAACATATTGATAGTTTTCTCTTTTGTGAAACTTAATTTAAACCTAGATTATAGATGTGATATGGCATAGGTCATCCTTCGATCCATTGTAGAACTTGGAAACCCACTCTGGAAATATTCGTTCACATTTTTGTTGAACACAGTTGGTTTTTATCATCCTGTATCAAAATATTTCCTTTTATCAATAGTGCAATTTATAAACAATGTTTTGTGAGTAGAATAAAGTTTCCAATGGTAAACTTAACTGCTTTTTCGACGTTATTTTACCAACTAACTAAAAATAGGAAAGCCGTGAACCCCTTCCACTAAATTTAGTTAGTATTAAGATTCTTTTACAGGGAGTGCAGTGGAGCTGACGCTGAAATCATGAGTTTTTTGATTATATCATCGCTAGTCACACTGAACTCTTCTGAACTCTACATGTCATGTGTGGTCTGGCGTCTCCTTACCAGCAACAGGTCCCAGGTTCAAACTAGTCACCCCTAGAAAAAAAAAAAAAAAAAAAAAAAACCACGCTCAGAGCGTTGTTGCGCGAAAGTGGTAGGGAGACACGATGTAGAACAAACAGACACCACGCAGATTGTTAGAGAATGGCGACCCTGCCAGGATGGTAAAATTTCATGATTGAAGGTCGACCACATGCCTAACTAGGTCAGAAAAATAACTTGTTGAAAAATTTTTGAAACAAAAATTTTTTTCCCTAAAGTTATAAATAGTCGAAAACAGTAGCTGCAGCGATAGATAGTAAGAAAGTATTCAATAGAACGTGAGACAATCTAGCAGAGACAATAGCATAATTAAGTTATGAATTTTAATATTGTTAGAATTAAGTTTGCACTCCAATGCTAGCGCACAGGTGGCGGATACATCGTTGACAAGTTGGTTCTGACCCAACAAGTAAGTGAAAGGTATTGTCAAGTCGCGTGTGCAAAAAGTTTATGAAACGCTTGAGATCGTATGAGCGCATGTTGACGCGAAGTAGGGCGCGTGAATTGCTTTTAAAACAGAAAATAAGGGATTCGGAAAGATTAGCAATGGCAGATCGAGACATTGCCCGAATTGAGGTAGAGACCCAGCATGAAGACGGACAGAGAATAGAGGAAAGTACAACAGACGATGCAGTATCGCGCGAAATAGGACAGATAACGCACCATAACGAGGATAATGTACGCCAAGGCATAGAAAACATAAGTCAGCATACGACAGAGGAGCAGGAAAGTAGAGAGGCAGCCGATGAGGATTCTAACTTGCGTCTTGAATACGTAGAACCCATAGTACAAGTAATCAGAGCAGAAACGTGTCACCGCACAGTTCAATGCAATCGGTTGCGAACCAACACTTGGGCGAAAACACAGAGCGTAGGTCGTCGGAAGAAAACGCAATAGGACCCACCAATCTGGCAGAATTATTACAACAATGACGGAAACCATGACAAGACAAAATAAAGAAATTGCGAACCAAATTACAATTCAGAATGTAGAAACGGCGAAACAAATTGCAGAAATCACGAGTCATATTGAAGACGAGGCAAAAGAATCTCGAGAAGTGATAGGAAACTTAATAACCGGTCACAATCAATTGAGAACAGACATTGACAAGGTACAAGTGGACGTACAAACATTGCGTAATGACACTCAGGACGAGATCAAAACATTACGTAACAACACCCAGGGAGAAGTCAAGAAACTAGAGAAACAGATAAACGTAATAACTAGACAAGCAGCAGGCACAGCGCGTGAAATTGTTGAAAATAGTGTGTTACACAAACGTATCACAAAAGCAGCGCTGAAAAGATATGATAACCGCATAGTCAAAATAGAAGCGCAAACGAAGCAACAATTTCAGAAATTACGAACAGAGTTGTTGCAAACCATTGAAGAGCGTAGTGAATAAGATCGAACAAGCACTGAGTCTGCAACCACATCCGTATCTGTAACAGCACCGGAAAAACAAGCAATTAACGAAGATATCATGCATTTTCGATTCCAATCACAGGCGGAAAATAACACACGTGAAATCAGACAGCCTGCACCGCAACAAGCACGTTTCGAAATTCTTGATGAACAAACGGCACCACAAACACGTGCAGAACCATAAATGTATGTTTCAAGACAGTTTGGATCGTGCAATGAAGCGGCAAAGTTAGCCAGACAAGATACCGAACGAATACGTGACAAGGGAAAGTCAGGTCGAGAAGAGTACAGAGCAATGCATTCAGCTAAACGTTCACAACCGATGGAAGAAAATTATTGCGTACCACTCCAACGATATCGTGCAAGGGTAGGCGAAAGTTACAGTGGACAATTTCCAATGGATCTACCACAACCGGGAAGAACGACGGTAGAAATGATCAGAAACAAAAGTGGCGAAGAATCGCGAATTTCATATGGAACTATGACGAAATACGACAACGATCATTTCCTCACAGTCAGAAAATTTCAGCACTTTCGAGAAGGAAACTCATTACATCCACGAACTTTTATTGATCAATTCCGAGTAGGATTACCAGAACACTGGACGCTAGCACACAAATTAGACTTTATATGTGCACACATGTCAGGAACAGTCGCAGATACCATGCAGAATGTTGCAGCGACATGCCGATCGTACGAAGATTTCAGAGAGAAGTTTCTCTCACGATATTGGTCCAGCGAAGCACAGAACATAGTGAAATACGAATTATTACAGAACCCATATCTTTAAAATTCAGGAGAGAAGAGTCCCGTCAAATTTTTCGAAGTAATGGCAAAGAAAAATCAATGCTTAGATGTACCATACAGTGACGGAGAGTTGATTAAATTATGCGCGATGAAGTTACCATTGAAACACCAGCAATCATTAGTAGGTCGCGGAGCAATGACGTCGAAGCATTTAAAGATATTCTAAGGGAACTAGAATTCATATTTTCGGAAGATGACGCAAGAAAAAGACGAAGCGCACGTGAAAACGAAAGCAAAAAGCAGTGGAATCCACAAGACACAGTACGAAGAAACAATAATTACGAACCACGTGATAACTTCGCACCAAGAAACGACAATAGATTTCAACAAAGAACCAGTTATGGATTTAGAAGAGAATATGGCAATAACTATAATTCACCCAGGAACGGCAACAACTATTACATAGGGAATAACGACAACTGGAACGGGTATTGGAGCGCCAATAACCCAACTAATTATCAACAAAGAAACCAATATCAACAAGCGGAGCACGAAAAGAGAATACAGATAGAAGAGGTGGAGGTAAGACCACCAAACCCCGAAAAACGTTCGAATTGATAGCTAAGCGCCCATGCCAAAGGGAATGACGCACCGACCCAGGACAATTGCAGCACCTTGAACAGAGAAGTAAATATCTTATCACGAGAAGAGAAGAAGGAAGAAACAAATCCGCAGGGACCAGATGAAAACGAAGACAGGAAAATAACAATATCGTGTTGGGACGAAATTAATTGGGAGAATACTGATGAGGAAGATGAATTACCAGAGGCATGCACAACGAATGTAGGAGGAAAGGACGAAGTAATGCGTATTGAAGAGCTATTTGAGATGGAAACCAGGGAAAGCGAATTCAATGTGGATAATGCGCAGTCGACAGAAGTTGAAAATAAGTTACTAGTGGGCAAACAACTCAACATATATAATGAAGGAAGTTATGAAGCGATAATTAGAGCATTTAGATGCGATTATGTGGAAGTAGCGACGAAGAAAGAGAAGATAGACGAGGATGAGGAAAAAGTAGAGGATGTTGAAGAAAGCGTAAATGAAGGAAGAAATGGAGAAGAGGAATTGACTGGAAGAAACACGCCATGGGTATGGGATCAACAAGCCAATGAAGAATTTTTAAAAGTGAAAAACGCACTAACAACAGCACCGATTTTAGCACATCCTGACCTAACACAAAATTTTTGTATGGCCACTGATAGCGCGAAAACAGGTTTAGGAGTTGTTTTATTCCAAGAATACGAACAGGCAGGGCTAAGATCATATAGAACAGTTGCATTTGCCAGTCGTGTACTCACAAAAAGCGAGAAAAACTATTCAGTCACGGAGCTGGAAGCATTGACCATTGTATGGGGCTTCCAACGTTTTCGATACTTCCTATTCGGAAGAAAAACAAAAGTATACACTGACCACAAAGCATTAGAATTTCTGTTATCCGCCAAACTAACTCATGGGAGATTAGCCAGATGGATGTTAATACTACAAGAATCTGACTTCACTATTACACACATACCAGGACCAGCGAATGTATTAGCAGATGCTTTATCACGATGTCCACAGGATGCATCCAATAACATAGGTTTGGAAGCAGCAGAAGACCAGTTTACAATGTACTATATGAAACAAGTACCTTTCGAATACTGAATTACGACAGCATTGAAAACATAGGCAAAGAACAGGACAATGATCCCGAAATACTAGGAATCAAACACAAGTGCAGAAGTAAGGATTTTCCAGACATTCGACAGCACTATCTCGTAAAAAAAACAATGTTTTATTTTTTAGACGAAATGTTGCAACGAATGAATGGTTAATTTATATCCCAGATGAACTAATTAATAAGTACATATGGTATACACATTTAAGTAATGGCCACTTTGGACCAAAGAAATGCTTTTTAAAAATAAAACAAACAAGCCATTTTCCTAATATGGAAAGACGAATTAGAACAGTATTAGTCAAATGCAAAAAATGTATGAGGGCTAAACACGTCACTTTCCAAACCAAACCACCTATGTTTCCAATAAGCCCTAAAAACTTAAAACAAATAGCTGCAACATGTTTGATGGGGCCCCTCCCACGCACAAAAAATGGATATATTTTCATATTTGTCGTTTTGGAACTTACTTCTAAATATGTTACCTTGACACCATTATAATGGGCAACAGGTCTTACTATAAGTAAAGCATTTAGACAAGATTTTCTCAGAGAAGTAGGTCGAGTGGAACGAATAATTTCGGATAATGGCCCACAATACAAATCAGTGCAATGGCAGAACACGTTAAAACAACACAAAATAAAACCCATCTACATATCTAAGTACAAACCTAGCGTAAATCCAACAGAACGATCTATGAAGGACATAGGCACTTTATGTCGATTATATACAGGCAAAAGACACAACACTTCGGATATATACCTTAAAGATTTTCAAGAAGTAATAAATGAAATGCCACATAGCACTACACTACTACCTCAAGTTACTGTACTTAAAAATATTGAACCCCCAAACATAACCAGAGAAAATGTTAGATTTCCTATTGTACCACGTAGACAGCACAAACAAGTCATAGCAACAGCACTCTCCAACATCAAAAAGGCAGCCATTAAAAGAAAAGAAAGAGGAGATAGAACCCCAATTAAAAGAACATTCTCAGTAGGCCAGAAAGTGTTTGTAAAAACACACCATCTCTCCAGCAAACAGAAACACAAAATACATAATTTTTACGCTGCATACAAAGGACCTGTCATAATTAGCCGAATTGCTCATGATAATGCTGTGGAACTAATGAACCCAAAAACAGGCAAAACCTTAGGAATTCACCATGTGAGCCATATCAAAAAGTTTGAAGATTAATTTTATTACTGGTAAATAATTAGCACAATATTTCAAGTTTATGTTGCAGATAAGATCGTCAGGAGAAAGAAGAATGAAGAGAGAGGAAGGTGGAAAAAAGAAAGTAGTTTCAATAAAAACAAAAACAAAAATAACACCAATAGCAGCATAGATTAAGGTGAAGGGACAAAGCGTAGATAGTCTAACAGCATGAAATACTAAAATGCTATGCACCACGACACTACACAAAAATAAAAAACGAATTGGAGGTTTGTTGTAGAAGTTAAGACTCAAAATATCTTACAACTGTAACATGGAAAGGGCGCCGAAATTTGTAAAGCTTTTTAAAAAGGCATACAACAATGTAGGTACTAGACATATGATAGATGAATATGAGTAAAACTTTTAGTAAGAACCATTGTAAAAACTCCAGCAAGGACCAAATGCAACGACCCACAAGTTGCAACATGAGAAGTATCAAGAAAGAAAAGGACGCAATTAGCAAGACACGATTCCTACAAGGCAGAAGTGTCGAGAGAAGGGAAAGGACAGCGACCGGTGCAGGGACAGACAAGCAAACACCGGACTCACCGCTCGTAAACCCCAGGATGCCCTCACTCAGCAGAGCGAGCAAAAAACGGCCCGATGACAAGACTGCTTGGGCAAGCCACCACTGGCAAAAAAAAATATGTGTAAAAGTCATACTACTGCTATTAAACAGCACACTGATGCACGAAACTGAAGAAAACTTCCACAAAGTAGAAATGAATGCCCAAACAATTTATCAAACTGTTACTAAGAGCCGGCCGCGGTGGTCTAGCGGTTCTAGGAGTGCAGTCCGGAACCGCGCGACTGCTACAGTCGCAGGTTTGAATCCTGCCTCGGGCATGGATGTGTGTGATGTCCTTAGGTTAGTTAGGTTTAGGTAGTTCTTAGTTCTAGGGGACTGATGACCACAGATGTTAAGTCCCATAGTGCTCAGAGCCAACCATGTTACTAAGAGGAGAACTACAACACAATAAATATTTCCATATCCTGCCCAGTGAAGAACCAAGAATCAAGTAAGAAGCAGAGAAAAAGCAGGAAGATCAGAAGTTGAAGATTCGTAAGATTGAGACCAAGAAAGAAGATGGGTGAAGAATAGACAACATACCTTCCCAAACCCCTATCTTATTGTAAACTAGTCGTCTGCGAAGTATTACAACGAGAAACGACCACTTTCAGCGACACATAACGATGACTTTCACGTATACAAAGCCAGTAAACCACGAGATTCTGCTGTCACAGCTCCATTCCATTATGGGACCACCACAACAGCAACACACACCTGCAAAGCCAACAAGGAACGGCAAACGAAGCTATACATCAAATACTTGCCCCCATCCATTTCGCTCAAGTCCATCACCTTTGTGCAAAAACATTCGCCGTCATCATGCTTAAACATTCATAGGATTGTGTGAATGTGTGAAATCAAATTATGTGATGTAGGAATTGTGCAAAAGAAATGTGTGAAAAGCTAAATAAGTTAAGCACACCAGACAGCTAATAAACTACAAAATAACAGTCATTGACTATAGATGTAAGTAAAAAATAGACTATCGATAAAAATAAGTCATTAGTTCCGAAATGGACAGTATATAAAGAACAAATGTAAGGCATAATACCCACTAAAACTATATGCCACTTATTTTCTCCTCATAAAAGTAAAAGAATAACTATATTTTACATATTTTCTACTTATAAAAACAAAGAATAAAAAATTATCTTGTTGGATGTTTTCCCTTTTTTTTTAATATTTGTACCATTTGTTAGGATAATATCTCAATACTTGTGTATGTATATTTTTTTGTCAAAGCAATTGTTGGAAATAATTCTTATTTGTTAGTGTACCAATGTTGAAATGAGTGTCTAGAATCAAAAACATTTTACTTGTACATGATATTTAGAAAATGTGTGTGTTAGGAATAGATTTTACTATATTATACATTTACTAAAAAAAAACAATATTTCTATGAAAATCGATGTGAAAGACTCCTCACTTTCGATGACCAACTTCTTAAAAAACAAATTTCACACTTAAATAAAGAAAGAAAATAATTAAAAAATAATAATTATAATAGCATAAAAATATTCTTCTCTTTTCAATATAAACATAATTTTGAGAATAATGTGGAAGAATATAAGAGTATAAATTAGTAATACAAACTAGCATAGAACCAGTATAACGTGGTTGAACAGTAGGCAACAAAATTTAGATAAATGAATAATTTTTGACTAACTTAGACAACGATTCAATCATTGCCTAACTTCAGTGCAAAATTTAAGTTTGAAGGGTCGTGATATGTAAGGTGTTAGGCAAATCCAACACCTTCCATGAAAACCCTGACATGATAAGCAAATCCGGCAGTATGTCACATAGCTCTGAATAAATCCTGACATTAAATTAACCAAAGTAATACGATCAACGAGTGAGCAAATGGAATACCACAGACTAACACAAGAACGCCAAAATGCATGTCATACCTTCCCACTGGGAAACAGACGCAGTTCCAAGGGAAGAAACGAGAACAGAAGCCGAGAGCAGAACCGTGTTAAGCTAGAAGGCCCTGCGATAGGGGACGGGCACCCACGTCGCCAGCTAACCACCAGGACCACCCCCAGCCCATGTTAGAAGATAGAGCCCTCCAGAAGAATAGTATAGATCTTATGATAACACTAAAAGGGCCACACCAGCTGCAAGTTTTACCGTGAGACCTTTTCGCGTCTCTGTTACGTTGCAAACGTTAAAAACATTGCCCCACCACGAAAAGTATAACGTTTCTCATTGGATAGACAGAATTTTTGTAGGTGGAGCTTAAGGTTAACATTGAGACCCTGATTGGTCAGATGAAAACACAGCCAGTTAGTTTTTTTTAAACCAACTTCGGTAAATTGTAGTAAGGAGAAGTTTACAGTGAGTTGCTTCCGAGACGGCGAGGTGCGTGGAGCTGTGCCACCCGCCACCCCCTGACGAACACCGACAAGGTAATGAACGCACGCGATGCCGCATTTTTGAGTGCATAAGGCTTCGCTCAGAACTGCAGAAGTCTCATCTGTTACATCCCCTTTTTACGTAATACTAGTGTCGATCGTCAATTGAAGCTCATGGTAATCACATTTGCTACGTAAGTTAAAATCTGAAACGCGATGATTTTTTTCTTGTATAATTATTGAGAAGCCATATCAGCCACTGTAATTTACTACAAGTTAGATAAGCAATTAAAGATAATTGAGGGTCACTGTAGAACATATTGATAGTTTTCTCTTTTGTGAAACTTAATTTAAACCTAGATTATAGATGTGATATGGCATAGGTCATCCTTCGATCCATTGTAGAACTTGGAAACCCGCTCAGGAAATATTCGTTCACATTTTTGTTGAACGCAGTTGGTTTTTATCATCCTGTATTAAAATATTTCCTTTTATCAATAGTGCAATTTATAAACAATGTTTTGTGAGTAGAATAAAATTTCCAATGGTAAACTTAACTGCTTTTTCGACGTCATTTTACCAGCTAACTAAAAATAGGAAAGCCATGAACCCCTTCCACTAAATTTAGTTAGTATTAAGATTCTTTTACAGGGAGTGCAGTGGAGCTGACGCTGAAATCATGAAGTATTTGATCATATCATCGCTAGTCACACTGAACTCTTCTGAACTCTACATGTCATGTGTGGTCTGGCGTCTCCTTACCAGCAACAGGTCCCAGGTTCAAACAGACACCACGCAGAATGTTAGATACTGTATACTGACGTCCAGCAGTCATGGACAACGGCTGTATGCAGTACAGGGCAGTTGTGTTAGATCTTATTTTGGTATTGGAACACTGTGAGGGGCAATCATGCAATATAAACATGCCAGCGCCAAAAAGAGATATGTACCAAAATAAAGATGAACATACGTATATTTGTATTCTAATATTTGTATTCTGATATTTCCCCATCTGAGATTCTGGGCAGACGTATAGTGTGTATGTCAGACAACACTATATATTTGTGTAAAAGTTTTTACAATGTATGATGTGGAACGGGAGACAGTTTCTTTCATTTCTAAATTGCTTTGTCCTGAAAAGTATACTTGGATACACCGCAGCCTGCAAACTTCGGAAAACACGAGGACGTTATTTATGATTCCTTATCCGAAGCTGGACGGTGCATCTCTTTCTTCAAGAAAGAGGAGGTAAATATCACTCTCTTCAAGGTAACGTTAATAAATCAGTCAATTTAGACTGTTTCAGGGGTAATCGTACCGCGAATCAATGGAGGTGCGAACTTAAACGCGTGAATTGTTGCTAGTGGAAGAATCCGCCAGCCACACACCTCTAAATAATCCACATTATTCGCACCTCTTTACGGCGCCAGTACGTAAATATCAGTAAACACGCTGCATAAACCGTTCTCCTAGGCGTGGGTAGTGAACGACAGACCGTAAAAAATGAAAGTGGTGTTTTTATAATTTGGGAGCCGTGCGCGGTAGAATGATACGAGAACTACCTTCTGACATCTATTTTTAATCAATGAAAATTTTCTGCTACTTTTAAGAAAGTTGATTTTTCACGATACTCTATCACGCCTGTCCTAAACTACGTGTAGTATTACAACAATTTTATAGTTGCTTTCAGCAGTATATGTCGATAACATCTGCAAACTTTCTATGCAATAGTGTCATTAAGAGTGAAGTAATAAACTCTCGCGTGTAACACGGAATTTGTAGCAAATCAACAACCGAAATGTAGTAAGCGACAAACTTTTTTCCTTCACATTTTTGTGAGGGTGAAAGTGAGAAAAAGTTTCAGAAAGGGTCGACAGCATGTTCACAATTTGTTGGAAGTCGCTTGGTGCTACAGTTTCTTCTAGACGAGAGTAGCATTGCGTGTTCCACTGGCGCGACGTGCATTCGAGAGCGCTGCGAGAAAAATGTTGCTGGCCGTGGGACAGTGAAGGTCGGCGGTAGCAGTAGCGGAGACAGCGAAGGCAATCATGCAGCGAATTTCTCAATCTCAAATACTGTTAATTTCAATCCTCTGCAAGAACGAGGAAATTAGAGGAGGAAGAATGTATATTACTGGGAAGAGTACTCGGGACGCGCCAAGGAGACAACGTTCTTACTTAGTGAAGAAGAAGGAGCATATAACATTTTAGTAAGAAAACATTTGCTCGACGATGCGAAGTTTAGGACATTTCTCAGATTTACACACAGTTTCGATCTTCTTTCGTCAAATGAAGACATTCTGAGAAGAAATTTCTGTCACAGAGAGGCGAAACCAATTATACCAGCAGAAAAACTCAGGCGACTTGACGTAGTATTGATTGCTATTTGTACTGCTGGGCTATTCTTCCAGCAGAAAAATGCTGATTTGAAGAAGTTCTTCTACGTATAACGAAAATGTTGACCTTATTCGACCGCTTTCCTTCGGTTGTAATTAAAACGTATGTACACGTAGTTTCGACTGTCTCCGAAGGCAGGGAATGGACAAAAATATTGGTTCTGTGGTTTGACTAAAATATATGGCATCAGAGAGAAAGAAAATACTAGTACATGGCATCTTTCACTTGTTCCAGGTAGCGAAGTCTGTAGTAGTGACATTATTGTCGTAATACACCATGTGATCAAAAGTGCACGGACCCTTGGCTGAAAATGACTTACAAGTTCTTGGCGCCCTTTATCGGTAATACTGGAATTCAATAAGGTGTTGGTCCACCCTTAGCCTTGATGACAGCTTCCATGCTCGCAGGCATACGTTCAATCAGACGCTGAAAGGTTCCTTGGGAAATGGAAACCCATTCTTCACGGAGTGCTGCACTGAGGAGAAGTATCGATGTCGGTCGGTGAGGCCTGGCACCAATACGGCGTTCCAAAACATCCCAGAGGTGTTCTGTAGGGTTCAGGTCAGGACTCTGTGCAGGCCAGTCCATTACAGGAATGTTATTGTCGTGTAACCACTCTGCCACAGGCCGTGCATTATGAACAGGTGCTCAATCGTGTTGAAAGATCCAATCGTCATCGTCGAATTGTTCTTCAACAATGGGAAGCAAGAAGGTGCTTAAAACGTCAATGTAGGCCTGTGCTGTGATAGTGCCAAGCAAAACAACAAGGGGTGCAAGCCCTCTCCATGAAAAACACGACCACATCATAACACCATCGCCTCCGAATGTTACTGTTAGCTCTACACACTCTGGCAGCTGACGTTCACTGGGTGAATACCCACACCCTGGCATTGGATCGCCACATTGTGTACCGTGATTTGTCACTCCACACAACGTTTTTCGACTGTTCAATCGTCCAATGTTTAGGCTACTTACCTTGGTATTTGTTGTGGCTTGGCAAGACAACCAAGCCACTATGAGAAAGCGGAAAGGCACGCGTTTAAGCTCACGCAGGCTGGCGTGAGGTATGTTTTACAGCATCAATAGTAACTGGTAATGGCGCCTTGCTAGGTCGTAGCAAATGACTTAGTTGAAGGCTATGCTAACTATCGTCTCGGCAAATGAGAGCGTAATTTGTCAGTGAACCATCGCTAGCAAAGTCGGCTGTACAACTGGGGCGAGTGCTACGAAGTCTCTCTAGACCTGCCGTGTGGCGGCGCTCGGTCTGCGATCACTGATAGTGGCGACACGCGGGTCCGACGTATACTAACGGACCGCGGCCGATTTAAAGGCTACCACCTAGCAAGTGTGGTGTCTGGCGGTGACACCACAGTATTTACCAGCGTAATGTGTGACTTATGAGCAGCCGCTCGACCATGAAATCCAAGTTTTCTTACCTCACGGCTAACTGTCATAGCACTTACAATGGCTCCTGATGCAGTTTGGTATTACTGTGTGATGGCCTAGATAGATGTCTGGCTATTATACGAGGTCAGCCTGTACACTTTTTTGCTGTACGTGTCCCTTCACCTTTCCGCCTCACTGTCACATTGGAAACAGTGCATCTAGGGATGTTTAGGAGTGTGGAAATCTTGCATAGAGACGTATGACACAGGTGACACCCAATCACCTGACCACGTTCGAAGTCCGTGAGTTCCGCGGAGCGCACCATTCTACTCTCTCACGACGTCTAATGGCTACTGAGGTCGCTGATATGGAGTGCCTTGCAGTAATTGGCAGCACAATGCACCTGATATTAAAAACATATGTTTTTGGGATGTCAGGATACTTTCGATCACATAATGTATGTAGGGCCTTGCTGACTGTCAACACTTGAAAGCACGAGGGCAAGATAAAGATGTGGCGCTGCAGTTTTCGTACCGAGACGCCGAGTTGTTGTGTACTTGACCTCTCCTGTTTATGGTTTGCAGATGCTTCACCGTGTCGCAAGTTTGTTTTTGGCTTTGATTTAAATTTTTTCGCGGTTTCGTCCTCAATTTCAGGATCCACTATCTTGTTGATAAATTTCGAAAAAGTCTGTCGGTCATGTCTTTCCTGATCATTTTCCTATTGTAAACTTTTGCTCATGAGGGATTTATTTTTGATTTATGTTTGCTGCGGGTCTGTGTACGAGCGGAGTAGAGCTATTGTATTCTCCTGTAACTAAGCAAATCGCTGCAACGTGCCGGACTAACTACTCCAGAAGCACGCAAGCGTTTGCCACAGATAGAGCCTGCAACGGCAGTGCGTTGTTCGCATCCTAGGAGAACAGTCTGGTGTTTACATTGTGCGAGTGGGGAGAGCGGTCCCGCATACGTTTTACGCAGCACGTTGCGGAAAATTCCCGCAGCTAGGAAAACGTAGCTTATGGCGATGTGCGAGCGACGAGCTGCGGGCTACGACACGCCAAGACAAACGTACCGCAATAACTGAACACGACTGTAAAGGTCATCATTAATGAACGTTCCGCGGGAAGGTGACTCCGACCAGGGTAACAACAAACGCGGAGGAAGGCCTAACGCTATGTTTACTTCCGTGTCAAACTTAACGATGGGTAAGGTACTGAAAAGAAAACAGTACCTTCTGCAGCAACTTCGAGTTCGAATAGCAGCTCATACAATATGTAAATGGTTTCGTCCAGCACTCCATGTAATGGAAATGTACGATCTCCCCAGGACCGCCCATCCGCTGTCAGCCGCTCCGTCATAGTAATAGCGATCGTAAGCCGCACATCGAAATCCAGTGTGCATAAAACAAGCTATATAGCAAGAATTATTATCATCCTCGTGACTTATCACGAGTTGGCTTTGACAACACACAGACGACCTGACACCTTTCACTGTACCTCATCATCGTCTGTGTACCGCTCTGTCTAGTGCAATTGAATTTATGGACGACACACAGAGAACCGAGCGACATGTGGGAAATTAAACAAACTGCTCTCCAATTCCACAAGACGATGTCAGTAACGAAAAGGAGATCACACAATGGCCACAGCCAATATAGAATCTACTACAGTATGGTGATGTAGACTCTCGCACATTTTCCATAATCGTAACAGGCCTCGTTCATTTACAGAACGTCTTGTAATCAGAGCAACGAGAGAACTATAGGTGCAATACAAAGCATTCATTAGTCATTATGTCACTCAGTAACGGTATGTACAGGGTTATTATAAATGATTGAAGCGATTTCACAGCTCTACAATAACTTCATTATTTGAGATATTTTCACAATGCCTTGCACACACATACAAAAACTCAAAAAGTTTTTTTAGGCATTCACAAATGTTCGATATGTGCCCCTTTAGTGATTCGGCAGACATCAAGCAGATAATCAAGTTCCTCCCACACTCGGCGCAGCATGTCCCCATCAATGAGTTCGAAAGCATCGTTGATGAGAGCTCGCAGTTCTGGCACGTTTCTTGGTAGAGGAGGTTTAAACACTGAATCTTTCACATAACCCCACAGAAAGAAATCGCATGGGGTTAAGTCGGGAGAGCGTGGAGGTCATGACATGAATTGCTGATCATGATCTCCACCACGACCGATCCATCGGTTTTCCAATCTCCTGTTTAAGAAATGCCGAACATCATGATGGAAGCGCGGTGGAGCACCATCCTGTTGAAAGATGAAGTCGGCGCTGTCGGTCTCCAGTTGCGGCATCAGCCAATTTTCCAGCATGTCCAGATACACGTGTCCTGTAACGTTTTTTTTTCGCAGAAGAAAAAGGGGCCGTAAACTTTAAACCGTGAGATTGCACAAAACACGTTAACTTTTGGTGAATCGCGAATTTGCTGCACGAATGCGTGAGGATTCTCTACCGCCCAGATTCGCACATTGTGTCTGTTCACTTTATGAAACGTCCCCTTTAAACAATTATACATGACTGTGCTTAAACTGACACACAATATTTTGTTAGCGCCACGCAATCTGACTTTCAAAATTCCCTACAAAAGAATGGCCCTGACTAACATTAAACTATACCTTTCACAAATCACTTACCTCACAAAAATCTTCGCTGCTCAAGCTACTGCAATACAGCGAGCGCCACTACTGCCAGCTAAATAAAAGATTCAAACTATGGAAGGCACTAACTACTGATAGGGATAGTTAGCAAATGAAAGATGTTAATAGAGAACAAACAATGTATTTACCTTGATATCATCATATATAAATATAGCAGTTCATGACAAATTTCAAAACTCCGCCATCTCTCTCCCCACATCCACCACTGCTGGCGGCTCACCTCCAACTGCGCAACGCTACGCGCTGTTCACATCCAGCTGCCGCTGCCCAACACTACAATGGCAGACAACAATGCAAACTAGCCACAGACTGCACACAGCACAGCCAGTGATTTTCATATTGAGCGCTACGTAACGTTGCCAATAAGAAAACATAAACAGCCTACTTACATAGAGAAAACATAAACAGCCTACTTACATAGCCCCCATGCTCCCCACAAAAAATTTTACAAATTTTTTTTGGGCAGTGGCCAATAATGATTTGATAAAATTTTTCATAATTACAATAACAAAGAAATCAAATGCACACACTTATTGATATTATGTTGGTCAAAAGCTCAAATTTTCTCACAGTCTATAAAGACAGTCCTGATCATTCATCACAGTGAAACTGCCGTTTCTTTTCTCAAAGTCTGAGCAGTAAAAGACAATGCACACGGAAGTAGTGGATTTCCATGCCGTCTTGAAGAAGTAGTGTTGTCCTTCCAACGGAAAGACAGTGCTGACTCTTGACATGCTGACAGGTAATGGGCCACAATGGAGCAAACCCACAGCAGAGTCATTCGAAGTTTTGAAGAATATTGGTTGGTAGGTCATCACAGAGCAGACCCACTGGAGTCCTGGTAGAGATTGTGGTATTGGTGGGCCACCAGAGGTGCAGACCCACTGCAGTCCTTGTAGAAATAATGGCATGGTGGGTCATCAAAGATGCAGACCCACTGTAGTCCTTGTAGAGATGATGGTATTGGTGGGTCATCAAAGATGCAGACCCACTGTAGTCCTTGTAGAGATGGCCAGCAGCCATCTGCTGCGATCTGTTGCGACTGTGCAGGTGCACAATCACCATCGAAGAGTCTTGCAAATAATATAGCAAGTCCATAACCACCACTTGTGCATTCACAAAGTTTTTGGAATTGTCCTTAGAACCAGCAATGCTGTTATCCAGTCCCTTGCTGAATTAGTAACACACGTGCAAACACTAACAGTCCCAACTTCTCACATATTGTCCATATACTATGACCAACAGAAATGTGTGCAGTGAAATGTAACTAACAAGTTAATAATATCATGAACTGGTGACAATTACAATTTTATAACATAAGAATACAATTACAAAGGTACAAAATACATCATTAAAGAACATAGCAATATAGATAACAATTGTAGTAACACAGGCCTTACAAAAGAATAGAAATAAACATATACATCAGTGTTACAGGAATTATGAGATAAGTAGATACATAAAAGATCAGAATAACTTTTGGAACATCAACTTTACACATGAGCATTAAAACAAAACAGAATAAATAATGTCTAAGCATATTTACAAGGTAAATAACATATTATTAATGCCAATTATATTTGAGGATAACAGTATTCCTCATCATAGTGAATGTAGCTTAGTATTAGAAGAAGAAAAAATCCTATGAAACTACACAGAGACAGGAAGAAAACAAATACACAAGGGTACACAAACATATAGTGGGATAACACCAATAGGAAAGGACAGGGTTCGTTTTCAGTGTAACATTTGGTACTGCAGTCCAACCCAAAACTTCATATATCTTTCCTCTTATTTCATCCTTTGTTTCCACCAAAAAAATTCTATCTAAGCATGCTTTCTGTATTTATATGTTCACACATTTCGTACCTCTGAGCTCAGATATATATACCAAGGGACGAGGCAATGCAGCACCACATAAAACAATTAATATAAACAGCAATGAAAAAAAAACGCAGATTTGCAAAGCAAGCAGCATTAAGAGATTAGCAAAGCAATTGTAATATTACAACTAATCTAAGGCAATGTGCAGCAAACAATAAAAATAAATCATTAGTAAAACTGGCTTAACAGAATAATACAAAGTCAAATTCAATAACACTATGCCTGGCAAACAGCAGTAACTTATACCTAAAGATGACATAGCTCAAGCAGAAAAAATATTACAGTAAAAACAACAATGCAGATAAGGGAAATGTATATTCACATCTTAATGTCTATGTAATTAAAGTGGTGCACCACAACAACTTATTGTAAAAAAAGTATTACCATGTACTTGAAAAGAAAATTATGTGTCCAGTTACTGTTACTAGTCCCTTCTTATTGTTCTTTCCTTTCCAAGTGCTCCTTTTTTTAAAGAATGTGGATTACAAAATTATCATTTAATAGATCTGTTGACAGAAAGTGTTCACATTAGCAAATGCATCTAAGTTTATTTTATAAAACTAATGCTGTAACACAGCTGGAAAACAGGTATCAAATGAAATAAGCAATTACGCAAACCAAAGCATAAAAACATCATTCAATAGCTATGTGGCATTTCG
Organism: Schistocerca americana; assembly: GCF_021461395.2. Lineage (NCBI taxonomy): Eukaryota > Metazoa > Arthropoda > Insecta > Orthoptera > Acrididae > Schistocerca > Schistocerca americana. The sequence goes on along the minus strand of NC_060119.1, from coordinate 170,807,398 downwards.
TAAGTCAGTAGCTCTCAACTCTCGTAGAAAGACACTTGTCATTATCAGGTTTGCAGATGTAAGAATATTTCCCATCAGTTTATAAGCATTTCAGTAAGTAGCAGAAAGTAGGCGCTCCACAATATAATCATATGTTTCCAAGTAATGAGCGTGTCTTATTTGCGATGCTTTCCACAAAGGATTGTCAATAGCGAGGTTAATGGTCTCTCTTTTTTTTTTCTCCACCTGCGCCTCTGAATGGCACTAATGGCTTTTTTCTAGGTGTCTGTCGCGCAGCTGGGTGCCCACGACGCATTATGTGCAGGTGGTCACTTAACTTTCTTACGGAAATATTTATGACAGCAGTTTCCGCTACAGTGACAGTCTCACATAAAAATATTTCACAGGTCAAGAATTAGCGTTGCAAATCTGTAGAAAGAAAATCCTATAAATATAAGTGTCCAAATAAAATATTCGTCAGCATTGTGATACAGTCACGCATTTACGCACATTTCATAACTCTTAAAGTACGATTCTTGGTTTCCAACAACATTTTCCACAAATCAGAGTCCCTAAACACTACTCATTATTTCTTACCTCATTATACATATACATATTCATCGACACTTCTTCAATATTTCATCATGAGAAATACATAGCATAATAAACATTCCTCAACAACATAATACACATCGTCGTCGTAATAATAACATCATAACACCTCAGTCAAATCTCAAAAACGTCGTAGCTTTCTGCAATAATTTCAAACCCTAAAAAAAATTCTCTGCTCATTTCAATAGTGTCATCTACCTCAAACGTACTTTAAAATCATGCTCCCTTACCAAATACATCATTCAAAGCTCTCATAGTATCACAATGATTCCGAAAAAATATGAACAGTTTACAAAGTACAGACAAAATACAGTTTCATAAGTGTGAAGCTACCCAACTGTGTATTGCGTAAACATGTGTCACTGATGTAGTAAAAAAATGTTTATCTCTCAGTTAAATGATCAGATAGCTGTGTAATTTGTGTGTTAGAGAAATATGGTACCGATGCATAAAGTTGTATAAGCAAATACCATATTAGCTAGGGTTCCTTGTGGTTGCCACACACATGGTACACAAAGTAAGCGTGTACCCCCCTGAGGATTAATGTAATTATACCCTCAGGTGTTACAGATTACAGCAATGGAATGAAATGTATCACGGAAAACTTTCTTCGTAATTAAAAAATCTTTAAAAATAAGTGTTTTAAGTATAAGATTAATCACTCAAATGCGTGTCCTGTAGCGCTAAATGCGCGTCTTGCTGTAAGATAATTCTGTGGAACTGTCGTAGTTATCGTCCTCTGTAAGCAAAGTTCTGCTAAAGTCAATGTACTTACCTCATGATACACAAAAGTGAAATGCTTTGCGTATAGATATCTTAGTTATTACGCTTATTGCCGTGATGAGGAAAGTACTGTGCTGTAACGTATTGTTGTGCCACGAAAAAGGCTGTCTCATTGTTGCTATACTACAAAAGCTACTACTAAAACATGTTTACCAGAAGAATTCAGAAAACTGTGCAGATATAAAACAGATACACCGCAAAAGCAACATTGTAAATTGTCACTCATTAGTAGCGTCGTGATAAAATCGTGTAGCTGTCACATAAACTAACCACTGTGCCATCTGGTATCTCACTGAAAGTACTTAAAATCCAGAATATATTTTCAAGTAAACCAAAATGTTGCATTAAAATCTCATTAGCAGTACTGGTAAATGTTCTAAGTATGTAAGCCTTATAGTTGTTACATAATCGTGCAACTAACAAGCAAGAATGTACAAATACAACACTGTGTCGTCTGTTCACTATAACAATGCATTCATCATTTCTGTTTAAATAAGTTCTCTTGGTTCTTGACTGTATATTTAACTACAAACATTGTTGCATGTTAACAGATTCTAAGTCTGACAATAATACTAGTAATGTAAAGTGAAAAGTTTTATGGCAATGACAAAGTTAAAAAGCAGATTATCTTTCAATAAACGGTTTTACATGTGAAATGTGGTGTAAACCTTTACTCTTCCTAGTGCACAGAGTTTCAACTGAAAAGCAATTGTCATGTTTCATACGTCGGTAATGAATGTTAAATCTTTTCTCAAGGGTAGCGTCAGTGTTATTTTTCTCTGAGCCAGCCGGCGCAGGTGGCTGCCTGCGGTGCGAGTCATTGTCTGTTCCTTTGTTGGCGGGCGTCGTTATTGGGATTAGGAGACCTAGCTTCTACAAATTCACGTTGTCGAAAGTGCCCTGCTCTCTTTGAATCCCGCCAGTTCTGATGAAATTCAGGTCTGTCGTTATGATTATCTCGTCCGTCGTCATGTCGGTAAATTTCATTCTTTCTTGTCGGTCATGTGGTGGAGAATTTCTTCCTGAATCGTAACTGTGCGTCGAACTGTTGCGTCTGAAGTTATTCTGCCTCCCTTGATAAAAATTGTTTTGGTACCCATATTGTTTGTTTCTATTATTGTCTCTGTCATATTCATTACTACAGAAATGCGATCTTTCTCTGTAACTATTATTACTCTGCCAACGGTTGTCATATGGGTGGTGTCTGTTTCGGTCACGATTTATGTTGTGAGAGTAGCTTTGTCGTGTCCATTTACTATTTCTGTCGTCACGGAATTGTGACGGATGTGACCTGTAGTGATTGTTTTCCTGTTTTCGCATCCCGCGACTGTCTGTGTCAATTTCTAATTCTTGTAAGAGTCCCTGAAATGCTTCAATGTCGTCTTTGCAACGTCCTGCCAAAATAATATGTCGTAAATGTTCAGGCAGTTTGATTAAGCAAATGCGGATGAGTTCTGAGGGGCTGTATGGGTTTGACAGGTATTGATTCTTGTGCAATATGTCTTCAAAATATTTCATAAGACTGGAAAATTCAGATTGTTCGAAACGTTTCATCATTATGATGCTATGTTTTACTCGGTCTTGTGTGGCTTGAGACCAATATGCTGAGAGGAAGGCATGGTAAAACTCTCCTTCACTGTGGCAATCGTGAATTACCGATCGCATTCTTACAGCTGGTTCATTCTCCAAGTAGCCACACATAAATTCTAATCTGTGTTCTGACGACCAGTTGGGAGGAAAACAATGCGAGAATTGATGGAGCCATGCTTGTGGATGAATGTCGTTGCCAGAATTCTTAAATGTTTTGAATTTACGTGTAGTAATGAACAGCTTATAGTCAAAATCATCATGTCGGCGAGTCACATATCGGTCATTGTTAGGTCGTGTTGGCCGTTCCATATCAAAATTCGGTGCACATTGCCAATTTCTTTCATAACTTCCGAAATGCCCTGTGTTATTATTTTGTGGCTGTTCCGTATTTCTGTGTCCCTCTTCCCGTATTGGGGTGCGAGTATCCTCTGAAATACGTAATTCTTGTATTACCTGTGTCAGCTGATCTTGTACTTCCCAGATTTCTCTTTTGTACTGTGTATTGATTTGATTTTGATTTTGTTTGAATTTTCTAATTTCTACATACTCTTCAGTGTCAGTGAAGGCTACAGGTGTTGTGTTATTCAGATCATCATCTACCTTTGTAGATAAGTTAGTGACCTGATCCGAAAGTTCGGCTACTTTCTCCGATAGTGAACACATTTCCTCAGTGTGTTTTTCTGAACCAAGTTTCAGAGTGTCCATTTGTGTTGAAATCGAATCTACTGTGTCCTTTAAGTTTTCCTGAGTTGTTGCAAGTTGCGTAACCGAATCGGTAGATGCAACTGAGTCAATTTTAGCCCACAAGGTCTCATGATTTTCATGAACAATGGCTTGCAGTTCTTTTATGGCTGCATCGTGATTCTGTAATGCATTTTCATGCCGCGAAAAAATAGGTTGAAAATGCTCACAAATTTGTGTTTTTACGTCATTACAGACTTTTTGACATTTCGATTCAATGTTATGTAACTCAGTAGTTAAATCTTCACGTGTTTGTTCAAGTGTGGTGTCTAACTTTTTAAGATTTTGTTCCACTGTGTCTAACTTTTTAAGATTTTGTTCCACTGTATCTAACTTTCGAAGATTTTGTTCCATTGTGTCTAACTTTTGAAGCTTTTGCTGTGTTTGTCCCATTTGCTGTATTAATTGTAATAACAATGCACTGGTGTCTGGAACATGTTCCTCAGTGCTTTTCGGCAGTGAATTTGCACCAGAAACATTCACATTTTGACAAGCAGAAAATGTGTCTTGACTTATTTGAGAAAACGGTGAGGATCCAAAACCTGAATCTACAGTACTTGCGAGATTGTTTCCTGTCATTTCGGATTCCTGAGGCGAGCTGTTGCCGACCGATCGATCGATAATGCATCCCTGTTCTCTAATTGTTTCACTGTCTACACCATTGTTTGCCGCCCGCTCCATTTCCCTATGCACAATTACCAAATTACTACTTTGAACATTAGTTAATTCATTACTCTGCGGCGCTAACACACTGCTTTCGTCTTCACTGTCATTTCTCAATTTACTTTGGAGCCTAGTATTACGTTTTTCACATGCCATTATTGTCACAATATTTCACGATAACACAGAAAAGCACAATTTGAAGAGCAAAAATAAGAGAACACATTAACATAACACTGAAAATAATATCTAGTTAATCGCAAGCGCAGCTGCGAAATACTTGGTGCAAATCTACATGCATGGCATAACTGTTTTACTGTACAACAATGAAAGACTGCAACTGCAAAGGAGATTCTCTCTACATTTACGCGCTAGCAATAACCAAAGCTACACTAATTACACAAACTACAAGAAAAAATCAGGAGATTCCAGTGAGGTATCTTCGGCTAAGGGTCGACATATGAAACGTCCCCTTTGAACAATTATACATAACTGTGCTTAAACTGACACACAATATTTTTAGCACAACGCAATCTGACTTTCAAAAATCCCTACAAAAGAATGGCCCTGACTAACATTAAACTATACCTTTCACAAATCACTTACCTCACAAAAATCTTCGCTGCTCAAGCTACTGCAATACAGCAGCCGCCACTACTGCCAGCTAAATAAAAGATTCAAACTATGGAAGGCACTAACTACTGATAGGGATAGTTAGCAAATGAAAGATATTAATAGAGAACAAACAATGTATTTACCTTGATATCATCATATATAAATATAGCAGTTCATGACAAATTTCAAAACTCCGTCATCTCTCTCCCCACATCCACCACTGCTGGCGGCTCACCTCCAACTGCGCAACGCTACGCGCTGTTCACATCCAGCTGCCGCTGCCCAACACTACAATGGCAGACAACAATGCAAACTAGCCACAGACTGCACACAGCACAGCCAGTGATTTTCATATTGAGCGCTACGTAACGTTGCCAATAAGAAAACATAAACAGCCTACTTACATAGAGAAAACATAAACAGCCTACTTACAACTTCACCATTAAGAAAAAATGTTGCTTCATCACTGAAAACAAGTTTCGCACTGAACGCATCCTCTTCCATGAGCCGTTGCAACCGCGCCGAAAATTCAAAGCGTTTGACTTTGTCATCGGGTGTCAGGGCTTGTAGCAGTTGTAAACGGTAAGGCTTCTGCTTTAGCCTTTTCCGTAAGATTTTCCAAACCGTCGGCTGTGGTGCGTTTAGCTCCCTGCTTGCTTTATTCGTCGACTTCCGCGGGCTACGCGTGAAACTTGCCCGCACGCGTTCGACCGTTTCTTCGCCCACTGCAGGCCGACCCGTTGATTTCCCTTTACAGAGGCATCCAGAAGCTTTAAACTGCGCATACCATCGCCGAATGGAGTTAGCAGTTGGTGGATCTTTGTTGAACTTCGTCCTAAAGTGTCGTTGCACTGTTATGACTGACTGATGTGAGTGCATTTCAAGCACGACATATTACGCTTTCTCGGCTCCTGTCACCATTATGTCTCACTGCGCTCTCGAGCGCTCTGGCGGCAGAAACCTGAAGTGCGGCTTCAGCCGAACAAAACTTTATGAGTTTTTCTACGTATCTGTAGTGTGTCGTGACCATATGTTAATGAATGGAGCTACTTTGAATTTATGAAATCGCTTCAATCATTTGTAATAGCCCTGTGTAGTATCTGAAACTGTCATGTTGTCCGCAACCACCAAGACGTCGTAAGACGTTCTGTAAATGAACGAAACCTATTATCATTGTGGAACTGCGCGACAGCACACTGTAATTAAAGAAATTACAATAATGCAGTTGTGACTTTACACCTTTTGATAGTGTACCAAGCTTACACAATGTAGTTTATTTCCTGTCACACGTACGGTAATGGATCTTTTGTCTTCAACACCAGAGCACCTCAAGTGGCAAATTACCGTGTATCAAAAAAGTTTTGTCCAGCGCTGCGTTAGTTATGTTTTCTGTATATCTAACTCCACAGGTATCTTACTTAATTGGTGACACTATAAATGTACACAACCCGACAGAAAAAGTACAGCATCCAGAAGACATGGTCGGATGTCACTGTATCTTCGTACAAGTGCAAAGAATCGGCAAGTATGTAAATATTCGAGCTCCAGTTATCTGTAACAAACTGAACGGTCAACCAGAGTGCGTTTTGTTTGTGTTTAGTGTTGTTACCAGGCTTTGTAACGTTTATATGGGCTATGAACAGCGTCAGATGTTGAGCGATCACTGTGAAGAGCGCGGAGATACAGCATACTCGTATGAGGCAACGTTATCAGCACTTATAATTATAAAGGGTCCTCCATTGTGGGACTCTATTTGGCTGGCTGGTCGAATCGAGCAATATCCAAATTTGCAGGGCATTTGAATGTGAGAGCGTCAGAATGTAAGGGCTGGACTGCTCGTTATCAAGGTTCCAGCCGACCACGTCTGACCACCACAAGGAAGAATCGCCGTGTTATGGACTAAGCAGATTGTAACCCCTTAACATCTGCGCTTGCCATAAGAGGATAGAATACCCTGGAACTTTCATTGTCACCTCATACCAATGGTTGGAGACTAACAGCAATAGAAATAGACATAGTCTCATGCGCAGGTTGCCGTTAACGTCACTTCACAAACGCCTACGTTTAGAGCGGAAGCATATGCTGTCTGATGAATAGCGTCACATTTTGTTCAGCGATGACTCGCACTTTTGCACTACCCCAGATAACCATTGTCGGTGAGTATAGTGGCTACCTCAAGACAGGTATCATTCTTCCAATATTCTGAGGAGGCACACCATTGTTAATTCCGGCGTCATAGTATGGGGAGCCATTGGGTACGACTTCAGAGCATAGTGGTAGTGATCGAGGGAACAACGATGGTAAACGGTACGCCAAGATCATCCTGCGTCCTCATTCGTTACCTCTCATACGACGGTATGGTGGTGCCTTTTTTTTTCAGTAAGGCAATGCTTGTCCACACATGGTACGTGTCCTTATAAGGTGCCTGAATGAGACTGAGATTCTTCCGTGACCCCAGATCTGTCCCTAGTAGAATTTGTGTGCCATCGGCTCGGAGGACAACTCTGTATCCAGGATATCAAAAACCGGTTACAGCAGGTGTGGACCAGCTTTTCAGGAGAGGATACAAACTCCTTATGACACCCTTCCTAACTGAATCAGTGCGTGCATCAAGGCCACGGGGTGTGTAACGTCGTACTGACAAGCTCGCTCATACTGCCAAGTGTTTCGTAGATTCGATTCTGTTTAATATTCGCTTCAGTAACATCAAATACCTTCTCAAAACGCGAAGTTTCGTTACGTTTCCTCCTCCCCTTTTGGGTGCGCCGTTTCCTTTGTCAAGGAATGTACGAGTATGATGGGTGTTACTCTGCGATGTGCACGTTTCGAGCCGGGAAACGGGCGTGTTTGCCGCAAGACAAGTATCCACACAGAAGCGCAAAGGCGTTTGCAGCACCACAGACTATCAGCAGCGCGACCATAGCTGCTGCAGGGAGAAGCTCGCCGACAATGATGCGTCCAGCGGCAACACTAGATTTAAGATTGTCATCATATGGTCTACTCCGTGTCATGGGCTTTCCGACCGTGACGTCAGAGTGTTGTTTGCGTCCACAAGTATTTTATTTGTCGGTCAAAGGAAGTCGCTTTTCTTACTGTGCCAGTCTACATTTTGTATCCTCTCTACTTCAGACACCATCAGTTATTTTGCTGCCCAAATAGCAAAACTAATCTTCTACTTTCGGTATCTCGTTTCCTAATCTAATTCCCTCAGCATTCCATTATCATTGTTTTTCTTTTGTTTCTGCTCATCTTTTATCCTCGTTTCTAGACGCTGCCCATTCCGTTCAGCCACTATTCCAAATCCTTTGCTTCTCTGACAGAATTGCGATGTCATAGGCAAACCTCATGGGTTTTATTTCTTCTCCCTGAACTTCAATTCTTACTCCAAATATCTCTTTACTTTCCTTTAACGCTTGCTCAGTGTACGGACTGAATAACATGGGTGATAGACTACAACCCTGTTTCATTCTCTTCTCAACCACTGTGTTTTCGTTTCATGCCTATCGACTCTTTACAACTTCCGCGTGGTCTCTGTAAAAGTTGTAAAGAGCCTTCGCTCCCTGTGTTTTACCCCTGCCACCTGCAGAATTTCCAGTCAACACTGTCAAAAGCCCTATCTAAGTCTAGAAATACTATGAATGAAGATTTGCCTTTCTTTGGCCTATTGTCTACGACAAGTGGGAGGGTCAATGTTGCCTCGCCTGTCCCTTAGTTTCTTTGGAATCCAAACTGATCTTCGCCGAGGTCGACTTCTACCAGTTCTTCCATTCTTGTGTAAAGAATTCATGTTAATACATTTTCAACCATGACTTATTAAACTGATACTTCGATATATTTTACACTTGTCAACTACTGCTACTGCTTTCTTTGAGATTGGAATTATTACATTCTTCTTACCCCCCCATGAACCATGGACCTTGCCGTTGGTGGGGAGGCTTGCGTGCCTCAACGATACAGATGGCCGTACCGTAGGTGCAACCACAATGGAGGGGTATCTGTTGAGAGGCCAGACAAACATGTGGTTCCTGAAGAGCGGCAGCAGCCTTTTCAGTAGTTGCAGGGGCAACAGTCTGGATGATTGACTGATCTGGCCTTGTAACATTAACCAAAACGGCCTTGCTGTGCTGGTGCTGCGAACGGCTGAAAGCAAGGGGAAACTACAGCCGTAATTTTTCCTGAGGACATGCACCTTTACTGTATGATTAGACAAGAAGAGAATAGAAGCTTTCGAAATGTGGTGCTACAGAAGAATGCTGAAGATAAGGTGGGTAGATCACGTAACTAATGAGGAGATATTGAATAGGATTGGGGAGAAGAGAAGTTTGTGGCACAGATTGACTAGAAGAAGGGATCGGTTGGTAGGACATGTTTTGAGGCATCAAGGTCTCACAAATTTAGCATTGGAGGGCAGCATGGAGGGTAAAAATCGTAGAGGGAGACCAAGAGATGAATACACTAAGCAGATTCAGAAGGATGTAGGTTGCAGTAGGTACTGGGAGATGAAGAAGCTTGCACAGGATAGAGTAGCATGGAGAGCTGCATCAAACCAGTCTCAGGACTGAAGACCACAACAACAACAACATTCTTCTTTACGTCTGAGGGTATTTCGCCTGTCTCAAACATCTTGCAGACCAGACGGGCGAATTTCATCATGGCTGGCTCTCCAAACGATATGGGATAGCAGTTCTCATGGAATATCGTCTACTTCAGGGGCCTTGTTTCGACTTAAGTTTTTCAGTGCTGTGAGAAATTCTTCTCACAGCATCATATCTCCCACCTCATCTTCAACTACATTCTCTTCCATTTCTATAATATTGCCTTCAAGTTCATCTCCCTTGTGCAGATCCTCTACATTCTCCTTCCACCTTTCAATTTTCCTTTCTTTGCTTAATACTGGTTTTCCGTTTGGTGTCCTTACATTCATAGAGCTGCTTCCCTTTTCCCCAAAGGCCCCTTTAGTTTTCCCCCTGTGAAATATGCTTCTAAATCCTTGCATTTGTCCTTTAACCATTCCTGCTTAACAATTTTGCGCTTCCTGTTAATCTCTATTTTTGACGTTTGTATTCCCTTTCACCTGATTAACTTACTGCATTGTAATTTTTCTCCTGTTATCAATTAAATCCAATGTCTCTTTTGTTATCTTTCTATTAGGGCTTATCTTTTTTACCTATGTGTTTCTTTACTGCCCTCATCATTTCATCTCCGAAAACTAGTCATTCGTCTTCTATCGAATTCCTTTCCTCTGCTCTAATCAGTCATTCCCTATTGCTCCCTGTGAATCTCTCAACAGCCTCTGGTTGTTTCAGCTTATCCAGGTCTCATCTTCTTAATTTCCTATCTTTTTGCGATTTCTGTAGTTTTAGTCTACATTTGATAACCAACAAATCGTGGCCAGAGTCTACATCTGTCCTCAGAAATGACTTACAATTTAAAATCTGATTCCGAAATCTTTTTCTTACCGTTACATAATCAGTCTAAAGCTTTCCGGTAAATCCAGGCCTCTCCCATGTATACGACCTTCTTTAATGATTTTACGAGGCAGCTTCCACTTTCATTCCTTTCCCCAGTCCATATTCACTTACAGTTTTTCTTCCTTTTCCTACTATAGAATTCCAGTCTCCCATTGTAAGACGTCGCGGTCTCCTGACCTTCATTGCTTACATGTACCGCCTTCACAATGATATTCCGCACATCAAGATGCTTCATTCGAACCCAAACTCGGTAAGATAAAGTCAGTGTTTTATGAATTCATGTAAACGATATGCAATTGACAAGTGAGCGCACCATGGTTGAAATACTCGAGGCTGGCGTGCACACATGCATTCCAGACACGACAGTCACAGAGGCTTTTAGTTCGGGAGAGAGGCCACACAGCGGGACGCCAGGCCCTTCAGAGGATGACCCAGCCCATGTTGGCCGGTGACCGCCCGTAGTGGACAGTGTGGGCCCGAGTGAAAAGGGGGACGACCCCGTCTTCGGCTTAAAAGCAAATTCCGCTACATTGTGTGGGAGCGGCCAGCCTACGCATTCTTTACACATAGCACGCAGTTTCAGAGACTTTCACAGGGAGATAGCAAACGCCAAACGCCAAAGCTACAGGTCGCCTTAAACGAAACGTCATTCTCCCGTTTTAGAAGAGCAATGCTGATTGGCAGACGATATTTCTGACGCCTTGAGCTGAAGGAATAATGGAAGAGACAGAAAGATATACCCCTTCACGTCTGGCGTGGAGAGGCGCCGTTCCGTTGTCGCTCTTGGAGCGAGGAACAAGTAACGAGAGCGTGCGCACTCGTACGTGTACTCGAAAGAGCGAGGAACAAGTCTCTCCTCAGTACTTCACTGGGAGAGCACCTCTATCGAGAGCGAATCGATGTGCTACTCTATATTGAGTCTTTGCGATTAAGCGTTGTTCACTGTGTTGGCCGACACACTTATTGTGCGGTGTGAACGGACAGAGTTATAGTTAAACGCCTGTGAGCGAATTTTGAGTGGCATCGCGGTGGACTGGTTATCTGACCGGTGTACCACGCCAATAGACTAGGGGCGAATAGGAATCCTTGACTTCAGCAAGGCATAGGGAGAGTTTGATTGGCGAAGGTCAATCCAGATAGAACGAGAGTTATCTTATTCGTCAGCAGCGAGCGGCGCAGACAGCAGTCATCGCAGCTTACGGTATTGTGCGCTACAGCTATTGCGAGCCCCATATTTCCTTCACAACAGTACACTTCACTGCATTTCACACGCGACAGCCTCGACCGTACCTAGCAACATTCTAAAGGATAATTAATCAAGTTGAGTAGGCGTACCTCTCAGCCATTCTGCTAAGGCAATAACCATCTTAAACTTTGTGTAGAAATTTCATTAGCGAATCCTATCCTTGAAAGGCAACTTCACATTCCGTAAAGAACCAGGATATAACTTGTTCAATTCATAACTAAAAGTGTCATAGTGATTTCTCAGAATTTTTGCAAAATAAATAATAACTTTCATTAGTTCCATGTTTTTCTTACACTAACTAGCACTACTCCAGTACCCAAGTATCCCACTAGTTACGTAAGAAATTTTGTGAATTTTTGTGTCATTTCCTTACAGCGGACGACTCCAGAAGATATATATTGCTGAAAGTTTTTCAGGCATTTCTCTTTAGAACATTAGGAGCGTCGGTCTGACTTCTGTAGTAGTGTGTGGGTGGAAATTGTATCTTGCATGAGCCACAGGGTAAAGGGTACATCTCAGATTAATCCGTTGTGCAGAATAACAAAACAAAGATCAACCTCACACCTCAGACCATCATAATGAAAATTTCGTCTCCTTTAACTAACTGAATAATTTCCCTTATCTCATCATCCATTTCTTCAATCTCCTCATTATCTGTGGAGCTAGTTGGCATATAAAGTTGGTATACTGTGTGGGTGTTGACTTTGTGTCTATCTTGGCTACGATAAGGCGTTCACTATGCCGTTCATAGTAGTTTACCCGCATTCCTGTTTTCTTATTCATTATTATACCTGCTTCTGCTTTTCCTCTGATTTTGTATTTGTAACCCTGTATTTACCTGACCAGAAGTCCTCTTCCTTCTCCCATCGAACTTCACTGATTCCAACTATATCTGAGCTGAATTTACAGTACATACGCAAGTTTAATTTTTTTATTATTATCTTTTTTCTACAAAATTATTGTAAAAAATGATTAAACTTGTCATGTTTCACGAATTTTTATTTCGATTAAATTTCTTTACTTATTTTATGAATTTTAATTTCTCACTCAGTTTTTTTTCCCAAGAAAGTCAGGGCTTTTAGACATCTTGAATCTCCCGAGTCGTTACATATTTTTATAATGTCTGTTAACCTTTTTTCGAGATCTGTGAAGGCTGTCTTCTTTTTTTGAAGAGATGCCAATGGCATCTTTGTTAGTTTTAAATGTAGCATTTATAGCTTCCTTCTTCAGTTCATTTATCATAAAGCATAGCTTTCTGATTTTAGTTTTTTATGCCAGCCTTCGACATCATTAGTGGTCTTTGACGCTGGTTAGAAACATTCCACATTCCAATTTGTATACGAGTATTTTTCATTGGTTGGTAGAGCATATAATCTGTGGATTTTGTGGTGTTTTCTCCACTGGGTATTTCTTCCACAATTACCATTCACACTCCATCAACACTGTTTGGTGCTGCTGCAGCACACATGCAGCAAAACAAGCAGGCTTCCTCTACATTCATGTATTCCTTCGTTAATTCTATATATTGCAGCTTCTTCCGAAGACATTGGTTGAAGTGAAAATTACAACGGAAATGGATTTTTCGGGGAAACCTGTTTTCGTACCTTTAATTGTACACATTTGAAAGTCTAGCACTTCATTTTTTGATGTTAATCGAGGAATCTCATATTTCAGTCCATAAGAAAGTCTTTCGCATGTATTTTTTACTTTTGTTTGGGAAGAAGCAAATAAAGCAAGCACCATTTGAGCTATTCGATTCCTTTTTTCCCCACTATCATACAGTGCTGTGCAGAAAACGCGCATTCTCAGAAATTTATTCCTCAAATTAAGGCCTATGTTTGATACCAGTAAATTTTTCTTGGGCAGGAAAGCGCTCTTTGCCTGTGCTAATCTGCTTTTTATGTTCTCCTTGCTCCGTCCGTCATGGATTATTTTGCTTTTCCAAATGGTTCAAAAAATCGTTCAAATGGCTCTGAGCACATGGGACTTAAATTCTGAGGTCATCAGTCCCCTAGAACTTAGAACTACTAAAACCTAACTAACCTAAGGACATCACACACATCCATGCCCGAGACAGGATTCGAACCTGCGAACGTAACGGTCGCGTGGTTCCATACTGTAGCGCCTAGAACCGCTCGGCCACTCCGGCCGGCATTTTGCTTTTAAGGCATCAGAATTGCTTAACTTCGTCTACTTCATGATGACTAATCTCAATGCTACGTTTTTCGGTATGCTCATGTCTGTCACTTCTTATTAATTTCGTGTTTCTTCGGTTTACTCTCAATCTGTATTCTTTACTTATTAGACTGTTCATTTCATTGAGCAGATCATTTTGTCCTTCTTCACTTTTACTGAGTATAGCAATGTCAGCAGCAAATCTTATCATTGTTATCCTTTCATTTTGAATTTTAATCCCACTTTTATTTCCATTGTTGCTTCTTCAATGCATAGACTGAACAGAAGGGGAGAAAGACTACATCGCTGTCTTACACCCTTTTTAATCCGAGCACTTTGTTCTTCGTCTTCTCTTTTATCTTTCCCTCTTGGTTTTTATGCACATTGTGTATCATTCGTCTTGCCCTGTACTTACTCTTATTTATCTCAGAATTTCGAACATCTTGCGCCACTTTAGACTGTCAAACGCTTGTGTATGGGTTGAAAAATTCTATGAGCCTGTCTTGATTTTTCTTGTCTTGCTTCCATCATCAAGCGCAACTCCAGAACTGCCTCTCTGGCGCCTTTACCTTTCCTAATCGGTCATATAATTTATTTAAGGAAAAGTATAATTCAAAAGTTAAATGGGAACTTTTGATTACCAGACCCACTTATCTGTTTTCAGAGAACGATGCCAAGACATTAAGGGGTATGTTTCGAAGGGAATTGAAGAAAAGCTTCGCTTTTTCATAAGGTGATGCACCTACTGTAAGGAGTAGCAAATGGAGCTAAGCCGACTCTTTAATTTTCTTGAATAACGTTGTGACATTCAGGGGAAGTGAAACGTCCCCTTTAATCAATTATACATGACTGTGCTTAAACTGACACACAATATTTTTAGCGCAACGCAATCTGACTTTCAAAAATCCCTACAAAAGAATGGCCCTGACTAACATTAACCTATACCTTTCACAAATCACTTACCTCAAAAAATCTTCGTTACTCCAGCTACTGCAATACAGCGAGCGCCACTACTGCCAGCTAAATAAAAGATTCAAACTACTGAAGGCACTAACTACTGATAGGCGCAGTTAGCAAAAGAAAGATTTTGATAGAGAACAAACAATGTATTTACTTTAATATTGTTCAATAGTCATATATATATCAGTTCATGACATCCAGTCTTACAAATGTACTGTCTCTGATGGACACACGTCCAGATCATCCGCTCTCAAAAATCTGCCATCTCACTTCCCCACATCCACCACTGCTGGCAGCTCACCTCCAACTGCACAACGCTACGCACTGTTAACAGCCAACTGCCCAACACCACAATAGCGACTATTGCAGCAATGCCGACCAGCCTCAGACTGCACACAGCACAGTCAGTGATTTTCATACAGAGCGCTACGTGGCGTTACCAATAAAAAAACCTAAACAGCCTACTTACAGAAGTTACTCAAGTATGTTATTTGAAAGTGCATTCGCACAATCATCAAATGGAGACAACAATCACACTGAAGTGTCAGAAATCGATTTCGCTGGTAGTGTACTCGTAGTCACAGTGCTCATTTGTGTTGAAAGCAAGGAGACTGCCTCTGGATGGCACACCACCACTACCACTGCCAGCGCCAACACTTGCTTAGCCAGCAAAGAAGAAAGGAAAATGAGCTAGTTCTAGCTATGATAAGGAGCTCTTTGAAGTAGAACGCAAAAAAAGAAAAAAGGAATTGGGAAACTTGAGAGAAGACACGAAGTTTATGCATTCTCTATTGCCTTATATGGAGCAGATAGATCCACTCGATAAATTAGATGCAGTGAGGTAGATAAGTGCTATCTTATTTTAATTCCAGTAAAAAAATAGTAGAAAGAAGTTTATTTTCTATAATCATATCCTACCCCCTACCGTGCAGTTACTACAGTTGAAGGCTGTAGGTGGTTACTACCGCTTCAGTTTTTCACGTTGATGTGTGTATTTGGTTCCAAATTGCCAGGATTTATCTCTAGCACAAGTCTACAGCCTATTTTATTATTATTTGCATTTACGAAGTTTTGTGAAATTAATGTTACAAAGATTTCACAGAAGTTTGGTCTCATGCCACACGTTGGATTTTTGTGATACATGATAGGTAAGTCGATCTGCAGGGTGGCCAACAAGTAGTGTTCTGCTTAAGGATGTCTTAGCACTGCACATGAACGGGGTAGAAGAAAGCTGTTTAGGTTAACTGAAACACTTTACTTCACATTAACAATGACTGCTGATGAATTATGTCCCCAACTATAAAATATCAGCAAAACTTCTTGGTCTTTCAATGTGCTTAATTAGGAATTTAATGTGACTGACATACTGGGATACATGTCTAAGTATTTCAAGATAAAGTACTTTGGTAAGATATCTCAAATATACTTTGAGATGCAGTGTGTACAAACTACACACAACAGTAATAAGATTCTGGTTGAGTAATTTTGCCATCTCCGATAAAAGATTTGTAGTCCAAGAACAAATACATGTGTCACTAAACAGCAGTGTCTGTCAGCTGTTAGAGTGTTATATCATCCGAGTAAGTCCATATGAATCGAGTATTTCTTGTTTTGAATCAAATGTAAGTGAACACACTGCTGAGAGGAGTTACACAGTGTGGTAACCACATACCTTAAATATTTCAGCTTCCAAATATTTACAGAACAATTGCATGTCAGCCATGGATTGCAGTATTAAAATTACATACTCCAGCATCACTGTCTCTTCCATACGTTCTTACAGAAATCACTGCAAATCTATATTTTTAGTCAGTTACTGTGTCAGTGTAGTGTGGAAACTGACGTTTGTTCAGAATTTCCTTTGCTATATTGGAAAAGTGTTTAGCTGGTTACGACATACCTGGCGACTGGTTGGGTTGGGTTGTTTGGGGGAGGAGACCAGACAGCGAGGTCATCGGTCTCATCGGATTAGGGAAGGATGGGAAAGGAAGTCGACCGTGCCCTTTCAAAGGAACCATCATGGTATTTGCCTGCAGCGATTTAGAGAAATCACGGAAAGCCTGTATCAGGATGGTCGGACACGAGATTGAACCTTCGTCCTTCCGAATGCGAGTCCTGACGACTGGTATAGTAATCACAGAGCTCCTGGTATTTCTGCCACAATATTTGCCACCTCTGTTTTAGCACCTCGAAATGAATAAGGGCTGAACTAATAAGAACTTTA
Source organism: Schistocerca americana (assembly GCF_021461395.2). NCBI lineage: Eukaryota > Metazoa > Arthropoda > Insecta > Orthoptera > Acrididae > Schistocerca > Schistocerca americana. The sequence continues at coordinate 170,790,342 of NC_060119.1, read as the reverse complement.
AAAAAGTGTTTACAAACAGCTTTAGATTTTTTAAATAAATTGGGGGTTAGTAACCTGAAATAATTTCTTTCAGTTCCAGACTACGTATTTCTATTATTCAATTTAGCAAACCAATATTCGCTTTTTTGCTGTGTCACTATCAGGTTCGTGTTTTGCGGCTAAGAACGCGTAGAAAATTGTTATTGGCATAACTTTACACAAAACAAATTATGCCAGAGTTTATTTGTAGTAAAAAAGTTACAAGGAATCACAAAAAATGTCTAACGCCAGTCACATTACACGTTTAAAGTACATACGCAGCACACAGTTTATTTATAATTTGACTAAGTAGCTTATCTTAATGCAATTGTCAGGCTTCCGCCAATCATTACTGGCTGCTGAAAGTTGGTGGTCAACGCTGAAAGCCTGATCATTAATCTATTGATCAGATAGTTGAAAGTAAATCTGCTGATCACTTTGTATTCGAAATATTTGCGTGCTGATCTTCGTAGCTGCTGATAAAAACTGTGAAATACTTGGTACAGATGCCTCTCCTATGTTTCATGCACATATTTTTTAATTGGGACTAATATTTCTGCTTTATTTTCGAGCAACAACATTCGCCCCATTCGCGTCAGCTGAGAATGGCTCAGACTGTAGCGGGAACAAGAAAGATGGCGGCAGCAAGGCTTTTCCTCGCTGCTCGCAGAAAAACAACGAAGGCTGCGCCTTTATTTATAAGCGATCTTATTACAGTAAGTTAACTATCACTGGCGGATCCTTTGGTCCTCTTTCTCATGACATACATTTTAAACTTTACATACAGAAGATGGAAAAAGTGTGGGGTCCTACATTTGTACCCTTGAATGACTAGATAATTACTGTAAGGAATCATTCAAGTAATGATTACAATATTAACATACATGAGAAATCATAGCGGCTGGTCCCGGCGGAGGTTCGAGTCCTCCCTCGGGCATGGGTGTGTGTGTTGTCCTTAGGATTATTTAGGTTAAGTAGTGTGTACGTTCAGGGACTGATGACCTTAGCAGTTAAGTCCCATAAGATTTCACACACATCTGAACATTTTTTTTTGAGAAATCATAATATACACATTTTTTAAATTGTATGAAGGTGATTTACAAACACATTTGCAATTGAAACTTCCTGGCAGATTAAAACGGTGTGCCGGACCGAGACTCGAACACGGGTCGTTTGCCTTTCACGAGTAAGTGCTCCACCGTCCTTTTTGTTGTTGACGTCATTTTGTCCGTTGTTGTTCATTCTATTTGTTTGCGGCGGACGTCCCATGACGCTTGTTCTAGTTCATAGTTGATCCTAACTCAGTTCTTTTATTACACAGGGCAGTTAACCCTCTGACCGAACACGCTGAACTACCGTGCCGGCTATCTGAGTTACCCAAGCAAAGCAATTCATTAAATAGTTTTAAGATGAGATTCTTTTCGTACTATCACATTCAGATAGGATTATAATATTTCATATACATCAATCATTTTGTCTTTGTTTTAGTAGTTAATAATTAAAACTTGGGAAAATTTTCAGTTTTATCACTAGCACTGGGAGGTACATACGCGTTGCGTTAGCATGATGTTTGAACGGTGTTGTTTGGATTATAGAGTGGGGGAACGGTCAGTACTTTGAGAGAGCTGCGCACAGCTAACTGCGCTGCGGGTCACACAGGGTGGCTGGCGTGACGTCACGCAGGGCGGTGATGACGTCGACCGGTCGTCAGACGCTGGCTCGCGCGGCTGTTCCATTTGTTACGGCTCCAGCCTTCGAGCGCAGTTCAGCTTTCTCATCTTCCGTCTCCATACTTGCTTATCAGCAATCTACAGTGCGGTCGTTCCACGTTTCCTGCAACAAGCGCAGTGTAACATTAGTTTCTAGGGAAAAGCTGTACCAACACGCCACAGACAGGAACAAGATACATATATAAATTTACATCATAAACAAAATATATTTTTGTAACAAAACCAACATAAATTTCATTTTTACTCTAGATATTATAATTTTTGCAGACTTAATATTTGCCTAGTGTACAGGCAGAGATCTGAAACTCGGTCATGTCTAAAAGTATGTTACTCTATAGCGATGCACCATAGTCATTCTGTAACAGTCACGTATCTATCAGTTCACATGAGTATATACAGTTTTCTATTATTTTGTACTGTTCAATTTATTTTGGTAAGTGCGCACTCGCACGTATATTTGATTGCTCAATAAGGGTCCCGTGGTGAGTTCCGCTACAATACCTTTAACTCATGGCAAGCCCACGGGTCATTTTACAAGTGCATGAAATGTATTCACAGATGCGAATACGAACAACCGTCAGCTGTATGAGGAAATGACAATGAAAATTTGTGCCAGTGGGACTCGAAACGGGATTTCCCGGTTTAGGACAATGGTCGCCTTAATCGCTTTGGCTATCCGTGCATGATTCATATCCACACTCTAACTTTCATATGTCGTCGTTCCTAAGTCACAACCTGTACTCGTACACACATTATGTAATTCCCGTGCAGGGAAGGACATTTTAATTCACAGTCACTGCCCAGTATCGGTAGATACAATATTGCAGTGCCAGATGTTAAGAACAACGATACAATGTCCCTTCGGATATGCGTGGATGTGTTTCCATCTGTTGACTGTAAGCTGTGTAATGTTAAAGTTTGTAGCTATCTAAGACAAAAGGAATAATATAGTAGATAGTCTGAAAATAAAAGCACTAAATACTTCAAGCAATGATGCACAATAGTAATTTTTCTCTTACCTGAAATGTTTCTGTACTGCTTCGGCATCTGTTAATTCTAATAACTTCTCGAGATTGCTTAAACCATACTATTTTAATATCAGAGGTGCTCATTCATATCCATTCTCCAGTGTCATTTGTTTATCATGTTCATGTAACAATACCCGCAACAGTTCTTCGATCATGAAGAAAAATACAGATAATTAGTACACGGAAAAAATTAGAATTTTTAGATAACACTTTTTTCTGTTTTTTTCTCAATCGTACTGGCTCAGTCGCAGGTGCGACTTGACCGCTACTTGCGAAGGGAAAACGAAGATAAGGAAGTACAGAATAAAGCTTGCAATTACTTTCGGCTCCTCAGGGGTCAACGAAGTTAATTTTGTCGAAAAATTTCGCTTCATGAAGAATACTACTCAAAAAGAATGCCGATGCTGATCACTGTAGTATACCTCTGTAGTATACCGCTGCCTTGTAGTGGAAGGTTCCTTTAAGTTAATTAAGTAATTTTGAAAAGTACTGACCATTAAAATTGCTACACCAAGAAGAAATGCAGGAGGTAAACGGGTATTCATTGGACAAATATATTATTCTAGAATTGACATGTGAGAATATTTTCACGAAATTTGGGTGCATAGATCCTGAGAGATCAGTACCGAGAACAACCACCTCTGGCCGTAATAACGGCCTTGATACGCCTGGGCATTGAGTCAAACAGAGCTTGGATGGCGTGTACAGGTACAGCTGCCCATGCAGCTTCAACACGATACCACAGTTTATCAAGAGTAGTGACTGGCGTATTGTGAGAGCCAGTTGCTCGACCACCATTGACCAGACGTTTTCAATTGGTGAGAGATCTGGAGAATGTGCTGGCCAGGGCAGCAGTCGAACATTTTCTGTATCCAGAAAGGCCCGTACAGGACCTGCAACATGCGATCGTGCATCATCCTGCTGAAATGTAGGGTTTCGCAGGGGTCGAATGAAGGGTAGAGCCACGGGTCGTAACACATCTGAAATGTAACGTCCAATGTTCAAAGTGCCGTCAATGCGAAAAAGAGGTGACCGAGACGTGTAACCAATGGCACGCCATATCATCACGCCGGGTGATACGCAAGTATGGCGATGACGAATACACGCTTCCAATGTGAGTCCACCGCGATGTCGCCAAACACGGATGCGACCATCATGATCCTGTAAACAGAACCTGGATTCATCCGAAAAAATGATGTTTTGCCATTGGTGCACCCAGGTTCGTCGTTGAGTACACCATCGAAGGCGCTCCTGTCTGTGACGCAGCGTCAAGGGTAACCGCAGCCACGGTCTCCGAGCTGATAGTCCGTGCTGCTCCAAACGCCGTCGAACTGTTCGTGGAGATGGTTTTTGTCTTGCAAACGTCCCCATCTGTTGACTCAGGGATCGAGACGTGGCTGCACGATCCGTTACAGCCATGCGGATAAGGTGCCTGTCATCTCGACTGCTAGTGATACGAGGCCGTTGGGATCCAGCACGGCGTTCCGTATTACACTCATGAAGTCACTGATTCCATATTCTGCTAACAGTCATTGGATCTCGACCAACGCGAGCAGCAATGTCGCTATACGATAAACCGCAAACGCGTTAGGCTAAAATCCGACGTTTATGAAAGTCGGAAACGTGATGGTACGCATTTCTCCTCCTTACACGAGGCATCACAACAACGGTTCACCAGGCAACGCCGGTCAACTACTGTTTGTGTATGAGAAATCGGTTGGTTTCAAAATGGCTCTGAGCACTATGGGACTGAACTACTGAGGTCATCAGTCCCCTAGAACTTAGATCTACTGAAACCTAACTAACCTAAGGACATCACACACATCCATGCCCGAGGCAGGATTCGAACCTGCGACCGTAGCGGCCGCGCGACTCCAGACTGTAGCGCCTAGAACCGCTCGGCCACCTCGGCCGCCAGAAATCGGTTGGAAACTTTCCTCACGTCTGCACGTTGTAGGTGTCACCACCGGCGCCAACCTTGCGTGAATGCTCTGAAAAGCTAATCATTTGCATATCACGGCATCTTCTTCCTGTCGGTTAAATTTCGCGTCTGTAGCACGTCATCTTCGTGGTGTAGCAATTTTAGTGGCCAATAGTTTATAACTCAAGACCACCATCTCCAGCCGTGAGCCAGTGAGCCCAGCGACCCTGAAATTTGTGGATTCGACTTTACACTCGTTCTGTTATTTTCAAGTGTCTCTCCCTTCGCTCTGCGCCCTGAAGAGTGTTGTAGATGCATTATAACAATAGCGTTTCTTCAGATAGTAAGTCATGTTGTAACGTACGTTATCCTGTCATTGGACGCCATAAATAACGTACCGTTTCGGTATAATCATTTACACGGTTTCTGTCTGTTAATATCCTGGCGTGGAAAGCCAAGTAGAACGTATTTATTTTTGTTTTTTTTTCTGTTTTTGAACGTTATGAGCTACTTTTTAAATAATTGTTTGCGCAAGTTTCCTTCACTTTGATTCGTCAATAAGTGATTAAATGAAATAATAGGTCTATAATTATTTCTTTTGAATTATCACTCATTATTTCTAATTTGTTTTTGACACCTTATCATTGAGCGCACCACATTATTTCATTCCGTTCAACACTTTTTTAAGAAACGTATTCGATAATGTTCTGATTCAAAAGTCACAGCAAACGTATGTGCCCAATATTACATTAAAACTGTTACATACTTCAATATTTCTGCTGCACTCTCAAATCTTTCACGGTTGACCGCCCTCACGCCGTACGCCCTACCCTCTCTGTTCGGAGTGATGTTAACAACGCTGCTTTAGCGTCCCCTCCAGATTCCATACATCGCACGCTATGCTTTCCGCCGATTGCACAACATGGTTTCACGTAGTTTACAGGTGAGTACGTTATTTTTCCAAACAATTTTCTTTTCTTATGAGCACTTTTTCTTATCGAGCTTCTCCATAAAATTAGGGTATTTCGGGGTGGATTTAAATATTCATTTACTTACATAAGTTTTAATTATTTACCAATTAATAAAATGTGTACCGAAGTCATAATGAATCGCTCTTGGGAATTCTTATACGGTTTGCCTCCAAACGCTGTATACACGCTTGCTCAGTCTCACTGAATCGATGATCATGTAGGAGGCCTGCTTTGGGCGTACACCGACGAAATTTTATGCCTCACTGGTGGCATTCTTTCAAAAGACATAAATAACCATCTAAAATCAATGGAATGTTTGATATACACCAAATTACCACGAACTGGTATCAATTCAATCTTCGCAACACACCAAAGATATGATACCACCGATAACACAGTGAAATAACGGTTTCAATTGTATTTTTTTTCGCAAAAATCATTACTGAATGGTGATTTGTTGTTTTATGTGCACATGCGTCAACAGAACTGTGAAACTGAACTTAAATTTTTTTTTAAATTAGAACTTGTGACAGAACTGTCAAACCAACTGTTACATTTCTTTAATTGAGATTTTCATTTTCAACTCATCCTGTGGATGTTCCAAACATTTTCTGTCATACAAACCTTTTTCTGACAATCACGAACAGAACAACAAAAAATCAACCAAATTTCCTCAAGCCATTCTGAAGTGATGATGTTTCATACATGCGGAAACTGATTTTTATTCATATAGATGTACTACAATCGTATGAAATAGGTTTTTTGTATATGGGGGTTGTGAATATTCTCTTGGATTATGTTAGCTAACAGGATTGGCAGTTAAAATTGATTCTCCATGTGCAGGCATAAGCTGTCAGCAGCACACCGGTCGGCAAAGATGTAGCAACAAGATCAATAGTAGGCACTGTATCCAGCGTGCCTATCCGGAGAGAGGCCAAAGACAGACTTGCAAGCAACACGCCGCCAACGCCCTCTCGACCGCAAGTATTTAGATCGCCTCCGCTGACTGGGAGTCTAAGTCACTAGCTCAGTCTCAGTCACTAGCTCAGCCATTCAGTCACTGGCGCACCAGCTCGCACTCCAGTTTCACACAGTGGGACTTGCACTTCACCAGCGGTGAAGCTAATGTGGACTATTACCGAAGAGCTTAAACCACAACACATGGACTCTCTTAAGATAAGTAGCTTCCTGTTCATGTAAATAACGAACTGTGTTAACACATGTGTGCAGTTGTGTTGTAGAAAGATGATACCAGCCACCGAACAACACCCTCTCCCTTGATCCCTATGATACAACACTCTACAATGGCGATGCTCCCTGCCGCCGTTGGATAAGCAGCTGCAGCGTATACCCCTAGCTTACTTATTTGTTATATAGTTTAATTCTTAATTTCTTTGCGTGTTTTTGGGTACTTGGATTGTTTAATTCATAAATTTTGGGCGTATTATAGTATTTGAGAGTTGTAGCATCGCGCTTTAGTGTTTACTTCGCAGATTCTTACTTAAATTGCGTGTGAGTTTCGTATAGGAGGTGTAATTTCGAGTTTTAGTTACTGTAATCGTAAATTCAGGCAGATTGTAGCGCAGTCGTCAGGCATTTGTACAGTTTAGTTAATACATGCTTTGCGTGTTTCCCTTGCGTTATCTAGGCACTGAACCGTGTTTCAGTAACTGTTGTTCAACATCGATTAGAATGGACAGGGACTGTGATTGCTGTGTTCGGATGAGGGCTGAGTTGGCATCCCTTCGCTCACAGCTGCAAGCGGCGCTGACTTCGGTCGCGCAGCTTGAGGCTGTTGCCAATGGGCACCACTGTGGGGAGCCGGACTTGGGTATCACGGGGATATCAACCTCGTCCCGTCTGTCCCCAGATCGGTCTGCCGCTGTGGTTGCCCCGGTTGCTGCCCGCAGTGGGGCTGAGCCCTCGCCTGTGGTTGATTGAGAGGTCGTTCCAAGGCGTGGCAGGCAGCGAAAGACGTCCCCGGAGGTTGATCAGAAGGCCTCCCCGGTGCGTCTGACAAACAGGTTTCAGGCACTGTCTCTGGCTGAGCCAGCTGGTGTGGAAGAAATCCAGTGCGCACTCCGTGTGCATTCCGGGTGGAGTCATTCCTGATGTGGAACGGGTCCTTCCGGATGCCATGAAGAGCACAGGGTGCAGCCAGCTACAGGTGGTGGCACATGTCGGCACTAATGACGTGTGTCGCTTTGGATCTGAGGAAATTCTCTCTGGATTCCAGCGGCTATCTGATTTGGTGAAGGCTGCCGGTCTTGCTTACGAGATGAAGGCAGAGCTCACCATCTGCAGCATCGTTGACAGAACCGACTGCGGACCTTTGGTGCAGAGTCGGGTGGAGGGTCTGAATCAGAGGCTCAGACGGTTTTGCGACCGTGTTGGCTGCAGATTCCTTGACTTGCGCCATAGGGTGGCGGGGTTTCGGGTTCCGCTGAATAGGTCAGGAGTTCACTACACTCAGCTGGCGGCTACACGGGTTGGTTCAAATGGCTCTGAGCACTATGGGACTCAACTGCTGAGGTCATTAGTCCCCTAGAACTTGGAAGTAGTTAAACCTAACTAACCTAAGGACATCACAAACATCCATGCCCGAGGCAGGATTCGAACCTGCGACCGTAGCGGTCTTGCGGTTCCAGACTGCAGCGCCTTTAACCGCACGGCCACTTCGGCCGGCGGCTACACGGGTAGCGGAGGCTGTGTGGCGTGGACTGGGCGGTTTTTTAGGATAGAAGGCCTCGGGAAAGTACGGGGTGGGCTGCAATCTCAAAGGGTGCATGGCAAATACAGGACGTGCTTGAATCAAGGAACAGTCGGAATTGTAGTTGTAAATTGTTGTAGTTGTGCTGGGAAAGTCCCTGAGCTTCAAGCGCTAATAGAAAGCACAGAAGCTGGCTAAAGTCTGAAATAAGTTCTGCAGAAATTTTTACGAAGTCTCAGAGGGTGTTCAGGAAAGATAGATTAGGCAGAATTGGTGGTGGAGTGTTTGTGTCTGTCAGTAGTGGTTTATCTTGTAGTGAAGTCGAAGTAGATACTCCGTGCGAATTGGTATGGGTGGAGGTTATACTTAACAGCCGAACTCCTGGCTCCTTCTACCGACCCTCAGACTCCGATGATATAGTTGAGGAACAGTTCAGAGAAAATTTGAGTCTCGTAACAAACAAATACCCCACTCATACGGTTGTAGTTGGTGGGGATTTCAACCTTCCCTCGATATGTTGGCAAAAATACTTGTTCAAAACCGGTGGTAGGCAGAAAACATCTTCCGAGATTGTCTTAAATGCTTTCTCCGAAAATTATTTCGAGCAGTTAGTCCATGAACCCACGCGAATTGTAAATGGTTGCGAAAACACACTTGACCTCTTAGCCACAAACAATCCAGAGCTGATAGAGAGCATCATGACTGATACAGGGATTAGTGATGACAAGGTCGTTGTAGCTAGGCTCAATACCGTTTCTTCCAAATCCACCAGAAACAAACGCAAAATAATTTTATTTAAAAAAGCAGATAAAGTGTCACTAGAAGCCTTCCTAAGAGACAATCTCCATTCCTTCCGAATTGACTATGCAAATGTAGACGAGATGTGGCTCAAATTCAAAGATATAGTAGCAACAGCAATTGAGGGATTCATACGTCATAAATTGGTAAGAGATGGAACTGATCCCCCATGGTACACAAAACAGGTCCGAACGCTGTTGCAGAGGCAACGGAAAAAGCATGCGAAGTTCAGAAGAACGCGAAATCCCAAAGATTGGCTAAAATTTACAGACGCGCGAAATTTGGCACGGACTTCAATGCGAGATGCCTTTAATAGGTTCCACAACGAAACATTGTCTCGAAATTTGGTTGAAAATCCGAAGAAATTCTGGTCGTATGTAAAGTACACAAGCGGCAAGTCGCAGTCAATACCTTCGCTGCGCAGTGCCGATGGTACTGTTACCGACGACTGTGCCGCTAAAGCGGAGTTATTGAACGCAGTTTTCCGAAATTCCTTCACCAGGGAAGATGAATGGAATATTCCAGAATTTGAAACACGAACAGCTGCTAGCATGAGTTTCTTAGAAGTAGATACCTCTGGGGTTGCGAAGCAACTCAAATCGCTTGATACGAGCAAGTCTTCAGGTCCAGATTGTATACTGATTAGGTTTCTTTCAGATTACGCTGATACAATAGCTCCCTACTTAGCACTCATATACAACCGCTCGCTCACCGATAGATCTGTACCTACAGATTGGAAAATTGCGCAGGTCGCACCAGTGTTTAAGAAGGGTAGTCGGAGTAATCCATCTAACTACAGACCTATATCATTGACGTCGGTTTTGCAGTAGGGTTTTGGGGCATATACTGTATTCAAACATTATGAATCACCTCGAAGGGAACGATCTATTGATACGTAATCAGCATGGTTTCAGAAAACATCGTTCTTTATTCGCACGAAGTAATGGCCGTTATCGACAGGGGATCTCAAGTTCATTCCGTATTTCTAGATTTCCGGAAAGCTTTTGACACTGCTCCTCACAAGCGACTTCTAATCAAGCTGCGGGCCTATGGGGTATCGTCTCAGTTGTGCGACTGGATTCGTGATTTCCTGTCAGGAAGGTCGCAGTTCGTAGTAATAGACGACAAATCATCGAGTAAAACTGAAGTGATATCAGGTGTTCCCCAGGGAAGCGTCCTGGGACCTCTGCTGTTCCTGATCTATATAAATGACCTGGGTGACAATCCGAGCAGTTCTCTTAGGTTGTTCGCAGATGATGCTGTAATTTACCATCTAGTAAGGTCATCCGAAGACCAGTATCAGTTGCAAAGCGATTTAGAAAAGATTGCTGTATGGTGTGGCAGGTGGCAGTTGATGCTAAATAACGAAAAGTGTGAGGTGATCCACATGAGTTCCAAAAGAAATCCGTTGGAATTCGATTACTCTATAAATAGTACCATTCTCAAGGCTGTCAATTCAACTAAGTACCTGGGTGTTAAAATTACGAACAATTTCAGTTGGAAAGACCACATAGATAATATTGTGGGGAAGGCGAGCCAAAGGTTGCGTTTCATTGGCAGGACACTTAGAAGATGCAACAAGTCCACTAAAGAGACAGCTTACACTACACTCGTTCGTCCTCTGTTAGAATATTGCTGCGCGGTGTGGGATCCTTACCAGGTGGGATTGACGGGGGACATCGAAAGGGTGCAAAAAAGGGCAGCTCGTTTTGTATTATCGCGTAGTAGGGGAGAGAGTGTGGCAGATATGATACGCGAATTGGGATGGAAGTCATTAAAGCAAAGACGTTTTTCGTCGCGGCGAGATCTACTTACGAAATTTCAGTTACCAACTTTCTCTTCCGAATGCGAAAATATTTTGTTGAGCCCAACCTACATAAGTAGGAATGATCATCAAAATAAAATAAGAGAAATCAGAGCTCGAACAGAAAGGTTTAGGTGTTCATTTTTCCCGCGCGCTGTTCGGGAGTGGAATGGTAGGGAGATAGTATGATTGTGGTTCGACGAACCCTCTGCCAAGCACTTAAATGTGAATCGCAGAGTAGTCATGTAGATGAACAGTGGCGACGAGGATAGGATAATTCAGTGCTGATCGAAGTTCATCATCTTGGCCAAAGATTTTGCTTGGTTCTCTTGTTTTAGCTTGCAGGGGTGACCATTTTGTTAATTTGTTGTGTTCTTGCATGTACTCCAAGAGGGTTGCCGCATAACTAATCAAATTTCTTTTTTGAGAGGCTTTGCTTGATTTTTTGCTATAACGTATTTGCGTAAACCGTGGTTACCCCGCTCCCTCCACCCCCTGCTCCCGCACCTCAACCTCAGGAGGCCAATGAGATGGATCTAACACAAGCTTTTCAGTTTCAGAACCAACAAATTTCTGCTTTGCTCACATCAACACAACAAGTGCCGCCGACCAGGGTACTACCGTCAGAAAAGGAATGGACTGAATATCTCACTCAGGTCCAAGGATATTACGAAGTTCATCGTGTTCAAGGTACTGTAAAGTTGCGGGGTCTCCAGTGTTCTGGTTAATGCGGTAGTTATTCGCAACCCGACGAACTCAGCTATGACCAACTCAAAATGTTCAAATGTGTGTGAATTTCTAAGGGACCCAACTGCTAAGGTCATCGGTCCCTAGACTTATACACTACTTAAACTAACTTATGCTAAGAACTACACTCACACCAATGCCCGATGGAGGACTCGAACCTCCTGCGGGAGAGGCCGCGTAATCAGTGACATGGCGCCTCTAACCGCGCGGCCACTCTGTGAGGCTATGACCAACTAATGGCTGCATTAACCCAATATTATGGCCAGAAGGTCCTACTAGCTGCAGCTAAGTATCAGTTTCTTCGCTTGCAGAAAAAGCCGGAACAGACGTACCGCCAGTGGTACACTAAGTTAACAGGCATGACTAGGAAGTGTAAATTGAAATGTAGTTCTGGCAATTTTTACAGTGATTTAATGATACGGAATGGAATAACATTCAATGCCGCTGACAGTAGAATACGCGAACAGATCCTGAAGTACTCTGATTCATCACTTTCGCAAGTATTGAAAATGTTAGAGCAATATGATTCGGGTACCATAGCGGCAGGTAAGTTTGGCCAGGCTCCGATTTGTCGGGTCGAGTCGCCCGTTGCTCGCGACCGCCTCAAGCAGCCGTAACAGCGAGCGCGTACACAGCCGCGCGGACAGCCACGTCGACATGTAAACAGACCTGTGAGGTTAGTGAAATCTTGCTCTAGATGTTTTGCTCGCTATACAAGACAGGATTCCCCGTCACGTAACGCAACGGGTTAGATGTGTGGAAAAAAAGGCCATGTCGAAGCCGCTTGTTTGCAACGGCACAAAAACCACCAATTTTTCCCGCTTCCAGAATAAAACAAACTCGGGCACATGCAGTGAACGCTGTGTTTTCTAAACCTACAACAGGTTCTGACAAAAGTAAGATTAAGGTTGTGCCCCCTTCTCGCCCTATTGCTGTGTAACGACGTTCAAACAAATCATTTATTTGATCACGAATTGCTGGTCGTCATGTGAACTTTCAGTTAGCCATGTGCCTCAGTAACTTTTTTGCTAAATCGTGCCACGTTAGAACAGTTAGGCTCATCACGCCTTTCTAAATCTAGCAAGCACCTCACTGCTTACAACGGACAGGAAATTCCAGTGCTTCAACAATGTAGCTTGCTTGCCACTTAAAAATCTCACCTTAGGACAGTGAATTTTACTGTGTTGAAATCAATACACAGTGAGAACATTTTCGGTTTAGATGCTCTTGATTTGTTCGCCTTACCATCCACGATAATGCACTTTTCCATATCAGCTTGTGATCCAAAATACTGTGTCACTAGCTTGGAAATTTGTGGTGAGGTTTATGGGAACAAATTGCTGAGGTCATCGGTCCCTAAGCCAACACACTACTTAATCTAACTTAAACTTACTCTACGAACAACACAAACAAACACACACCCATTCCCGAGGGAGGACTCGAACCTCCGACCGCACAGACCGTGACAAGGCGCCTCAGACGACGAGAAGTTACCCCACGCGGCTCACAGCTATGTTTCTTTCAGGCCCATCCCGTTTCAATTGCTTTAAGAGACAATGCAGCCAATGAATTGAAAGAATTGCAAGATAATGGTGTAATTGCTCCCATTCAAGATAGTCATTGGGCAAGTCCTCTCGTTTTGTTGGTTAGGTCTTCTGGTCGCATTCGGTTTTGTGTTGAGTTCAAGTTGTAAAGCTGTTGCATTAAGTTGTTCTGAAAGCGGTGCTGATATTCAGGACATAAAAGCGGGTTGAAAGCTGTGAGCTATCTGGGGAAGTTAACCTTGCATTACTGAGCAACTGTTTCACCAGGTGTCCAGTCTAGCTTACCAAAGTCCCAACCAGACTAACATTAATTACAATCTTTTAATAGTCATCTTACGACAACCGGTGATATATATATAAAAAGAGAATTGAAATAAAAAGAAATAAATCAGTTTATATTTGGACATTTATTTTAACATTGTTCATTGTTCCGTTAAAATTTCACATATTAAACTTGATTCATAACTAAATTGGTGCCTTATTTAGGATTGTGAAAATGTGAGTTTGTAATCTTACGGAACACATCAAATATGGAGCCAAGATTGGGAGACTGCATACAACACTTCATTCATGAAATAACACATGAAGAACGTTGAAACATATGCAAGAGGAAATTAACCTCAACCAACCGATTCAATTTCCACCCAAAGAAGTTACGTTCGTAGCGCAATCCTGTCCATCATGAAATTATCACACACTGGTATACTAAATTAATACTAACTCTCTGTGAAATCTTCCCGAAAAGAATAGCTGAGGGCTACTTTGATGATTACACCACATGCTTCACGTGGTCAACCTGGTTTACACAAAGAGTGTAACTCCACAATAATTTTGATGTTGTTGTTGTTGTTGTGGTCTTCAGTCCTGAGACTGGTTTGATGCAGCTCTCCATGCTACTCTATCCTGTGCAAGCTTCTTCATCTCCCAGTACCTACTGCAACCTACATCCTTCTGAATCTGCTTAGTGTATTCATCTCTTGGTCTCCCCCTACGATTTTTACCCTCCACACTGCCCTCCAATACTAAATTGGTGATCCCTTGATGCCTCAAAACATGTCCTACCAACCGATCCCTTCTACTGGTCAAGTTCTGCCACAAGCTTCTCTTCTCCCCAATCCTATTCAATACTTCCTCATTAGTTATGTGATCTACCCATCTAATCTTCAGCATTCTTCTGTAGCACCACATTTCGAAAGCTTCTATTCTCTTCTTGTCCAAACTATTTACCGTCCATGTTTCACTTCCATACATGGCTACACTCCATACAAATACTTTCAGAAATGACTTCCTGACACTTAAATCTATACTCGAAGTTAACAAATTTCTCTTCTTCAGAAACGCTTTCCTTGCCATTGCCAGTCTACATTTTATATCCTCTCTACTTCGACCATCGTCAGTTATTTTGCTCCCCAAATAGCAAAACTCCTTTACTATTTTAAGTGTCTCATTTCCTAATCTAATACCCTCAACATCACCCGACTTAATTCGACTACATTCCATTATCCTCGTTTTGCTTTTGTTGATGTTCATCTTATATCCTCCCTTCAAGACACTGTTTATTCCGTTCAACTGCTCTTCCAAGTCCTTTGCTGTCTCTGACAGAATTACAATGTCATCGGCGAACCTCAAAGTTTTTATTTCTTCTCCATGGATTTTAATACCTACGCCGAATTTTTCTTTTGTTTCCTTTACTGCTTGCTCAATATACAGATTGAATAACACCGGGGAGAGGCTACAACCCTGTCTTACTCCCTTCCCAACCACTGCTTCCCTTTCAAGTCCCTCGACTCTTATAACTGACATCTGGTTTCTGTACAAATTGTAAATAGCCTTTCGCTCCCCGTATTTTACCCCTGCCACCTTTAGAATTTGAAAGAGAGTATTCCAATCAACATTGTCAAAAGCTTTCTCTAAGTCTACAAATGCTAGAAACGTAGGTTTGCCTTTCCTTAATCTTTCTTCTAAGATAAGTCGTAAGGTCAGTATTGCCTCACGTGTTCCAGTATTTCTACGGAATCCAAACTGATCTTCCCCGAGGTCAGCTTCTACTAGTTTTTCCATTCGTCTGTAAAGAATTCGTGTTAGTATTTTGCAGCTGTGGCTTATTAAACTGATAGTTCTGTAATTTTCACATCTGTCAACACCTGCTTTCTTTGGGATTGGTATTATTATATTCTTCTTGAAGTCTGAGGGTATTTCGCCTGTTTCATACATCTTGCTCACCAGATGGTAGAGTTTTGTCAGGACTGACTCTCCCAAGGCTGTCAGTAGTTCTAATGGAATGTTGTCTACTCCCGGGGCCTTGTTTCGACTCAGGTCTTTCAGTGCTCTGTCAAACTCTGCACGCAGTATCGTACCTCCCATTTCATCTTCATCTACATCCTCTTTCATTTCCATAATATTGTCCTCAAGTACATCGCCCTTGTATAGACGCTCTATATACTCCTTCCACCTTTCTGCGTTCCCTTCTTTGCTTAGAACTGGGTTTCCATCTGAACTCTTGATGTTCATACAAGTGGTTCTCTTATCTCCAAAGGTCTCTTTAATTTTCCTGTAGGCAGTATCTATCTTACCCCTAGTGAGATAAGCCTCTACATCCTTACATTTGTCCTCTAGCCATCCCTGCTTAGCCATTTTGCACTTCCTGTCGATCTCGTTTTTGAGACGTTTGTATTCCTTTTTGCCTGCTTCATTTACTGCATTTTTATATTTTCTCCTTTCATCAATTAAATTCAATATTTCTTCTGTTACCCAAGGATTTCTACTAGCCCTCGTCTTTTTACCTACTTGATCCTCTGCTGCCTTCACTATTTCATCCCTCAAAGCTACCCATTCTTCTTCTATTGTATTTCTTTCCCCCGTTCCTGTCAGTTGTTCCCTTATGCTCTCCCTGAAACTCTCTACCACCTCTGGTTCTTTCAGTTTATCCAGGTCCCATCTCCTTAAATTCCCACCTTTTTGCAGTTTCTTCAGTTTTAATCTACAGGTCATAACCAATACATTGTGGTCAGAGTCCACATCTGCCCCTGGAAATGTCTTACAATTTAAAACCTGGTTCATAAATCTCTGTCTTACCATTATATAATCTATCTGATACCTTTTAGTATCTCCAGGGTTCTTCCATGTATACAACCTTCTATCATGATTCTTAAACCAAGTGTTGGCTATGATTAAGTTGTGCTCTGTGCAAAATTCTACCAGGCGGCTTCCTCTTTCATTTCTTAGCCCCAATCCATATTCACCTACTATGTTTCCTTCTCTCCCTTTTCCTACACTCGAATTCCAGTCACCCATGACTATTAAATTTTCGTCTCCCTTCACTATCTGAATAATGTCTTTTATTTCATCATACATTTCTTCAATTTCTTCGTCATCTGCAGAGCTAGTTGGCATATAAACTTGTACTACTGTAGTAGGTGTGGGCTTCGTATCTATCTTGGCCACAATAATGCGTTCACTATGCTGTTTGTAGTAGCTTACCCGCATTCCTATTTTCCTATTCATTATTAAACCTACTCCTGCATTACCCCTATTTGACTTTGTGTTTATAATCCCGTAGTCACCTGACCACAAGTCTTGTTCCTCCTGCCACCGAACTTCACTAATTCCCACTATATCTAACTTTAACCTATCCATTTCCCTTTTTACATTTTCTAACCTACCTGCCCGATTAAGGGATCTGACATTCCACGCTCCGATCCGTAGAACGCCAGTTTTCTTTCTCCTGATAACGACATCCTCTTGAGTAGTCCCCGCCTGGAGATCCGAATGGGGGACTATTTTACCTCCGGAATATTTTACCCAAGAGGACGCCATCATCATTTAATCATACAGTAAAGCTGCATGCCCTCGGGAAAAATTACGGCCGTAGTTTCCCCTTGCTTTCAGCCGTTCGCAGTACCAGCACAGCAAGGCCGTTTTGGTTATTGTTACAAGGCCAAATCAGTCAATCATCCAGACTGTTGCCCTTGCAACTACTGAAAAGGCTGCTGCCCCTCTTCAGGAACCACATGTTTGTCTGGCCTCTCAACAGATACCCCTCCGTTGTGGTTGCACCTACGGTACGGCTATCTGTATCGCTGAGGCACGCAAGCCTCCCCACCAACGGCAAGGTCCATGGTTCATGGGGGGATAATTTTGATAATTAAAATAAATTACATCGAAACGCAATTTACAAAAGAAAAACCTCGAACTGGTTACTATCGTCTTACTATTAACCTCATGGGTCAAACAATTGTACAAGCGCGTGGTACTGGTCTCACAAAGTACACCCCACATGGATTGAACATAAAGAAAAGTTGCTGTATTGAAAAATATTGTCAAGACGAGACGTTATAATCTCACACACATTCGCATTTAAGATCGATGATCTTAGTTAGAGTTACGGATCATCAACACATGGTTCCACTTTACTCAGAAAGTAGTGACAAAGCAAATACTGGAAGATATTCTGAACTTCACACTCGAATTACACTGTATTGCAATTTAAGATAACATAAGATATTTTAGATATAAACCTGAAGTAAAGGTGATTAAATTTTCAGTTAGGCTGAACTTAGAAACCCATTGCCCTACGGACTTAGCAGAGATGCGCTTAGCCGCAGATCTTACCACTTCAGACGCTCACCGGCGACTGACTGGCGTTGGCCCCTACCGAGGGTGCTTCACAGATACAAACGGAAGTGACCAGAGAGGCAGCTTCCTATACCAACATGACGAGGGACGGACAGGACCGTACCAAGAATAGTAACCTCTTTGCTTTTAGAAAGCGTAGCTACCTGTTCTGACGTTGGTCCTACTGTTCTCTAGCAGACAGACTTGTCTGCTACCATCAAGCACGCAACTAGAAATATATTTGCTCATTCATCCTTTCACACAGAAGGGAAGGGGGATGACAGTATCTTATCATATACACTATATAAAATAAAGCGCATGTAGGTTCCATATGAGACTGTGTGACATGAGTTACATATTAACTGTGTTTTAAAGTGTAGTAGTGTGACAGATCGTTCTTGTTTATGTGTAAAGGTAACACTTTCCATTGCTCAGTCTCCTCCCAGATAGAGTCAGAAACACTACAGTAAATTTAGAAGTGGAATTTATGCCGTAAATGATAACAGACTTAAGAAATTAACATGAAAGGAATCCAATAGAGACGTTTCAAAAGCTATGGTCAAGTCTACAGTAGTTGACACTTATTCCTTACCTCGCCCTGAGGAACTCATGGACAGGTTTGGTGCAGGACTTTACTTTTCTAAGATATATTTGCGTGATGCCTAATTGCAAATTCCGTTGGATGAAGAATCACAGGAAGTGTTTGTTGTAAATACACACTTAGGACTCTTCAAGTATTTGCGTTTGCCCTTCGGCAGTCCTTCCGCACCCGCTAATTTTCTACGTTACTTGGAACAGCTGACTCCGAAAAGTGCCCTTTTAATCAAACTAACTTGACGTTATTGTCATCTCAGGTACGTACAAAAGAAGCAGGACTCAAGTATAGTCTGGAAAAGTGTGACTCTCTTCAAACTGAACTACAGTACTTATGTCATGTGATAAACAGTCACAGTGTGCACTCCCTCCAATCTCATTTGCTTGCAATCCGTGACCTACCTATTCTTCGCTGGTACGTGGTACCTACTGGTATTAAACAAAACGTGGACGGGAGGACCCACCAATGTAACTTTCTTTTCACACAACCTATTTATTTAACAAAACATAATCATAAATTTGTTTTCTTTACAAATTAACAAATTTTTGAAGTGAATAAGCCTTTACAATAGAAATCAAAACAAGAACAAAATGGCAGTAATTACAATGGCCCGGACCTGCCACCCTCCTCCCTTCTCCCCCACCCTCCCCCGTTATCAGCGGTGTTTACTACCCCACTGGACACAGTTTCTCTTATTAAACGCCCTTCTGCAAACCCATGAAAACAGAAATATTGATGACAGGAGTGTTTTAATTACTGAAACAAATCACGTAATATTTTTTTTATTTGGATACTGTATGTCGAAAGGTTCGAGGTTAAATTGCGCACTTATGTTTTAACGTTAAACAAATTAGGAGACAATTATGACAATGATAAGGCTTGCTTCAAAGCGAGCAACCTTTTCATTTCAATCAGCAACAAGGTGCGGCTGGATCCCAACCCGTCCCTTTTGACAATCTTATTCTGACTAAAACCTTGCTGACAGTTGGCTGTTAATATATCAAAAATTAAATTGATTTTTAGTTATTAAGGCTGCTCTGAAGGAACGGTTAAAACATTACGCATGAGCACTTATTACAAGAGAACTCACTCGGCGGAATCACAAGATCCAGTTAAAAATATACCAATAATGACCCGGTCTTTGAAAGACAGGAACGCACAGCTTAGTACAACAGGTAGTTCGATTATCTCAAATACAATTACAATCAAGGAATTGAACCGGATATCATCTGAATCTAACCACAAGACCCAAGTTTGTCTAACGTCAATGTGTGCCTTGGTACAATTGTTTCGACTGTATTTCCGACCAGGAGCTGATTCATTAAAACATTAATGATCGGGTATAAACTAGAAAGGAAGGGCAATATAACACACAGAACAAGTTTTCAAACGACAACTAGTGTCTAGTACAATCCTACGGTCTATATTTACAACCTACTTGCGTACCGAGTAGAACTCGGAGGTCTGGTACAAACCAGGAAATAATTAGGAGGTCGGGTAGACAACGACACCAATCACCACGAAGATTACAGAATGTTACTCCCCTTTATAGCAAGCAGCTCCATGGATCTATGGTGCGTCGTGGCGGTTACTGAATGGTGCCGATAACAGCCAGGTAGAAGGGGGCAGCCACATCACGAGCGGTCGTCCGACACAAATGTTGCCAAGCAACCGACGGGATGTCGGCCTGCTGCTTGTAGTCTCCAATGACTCCGGTGAAGTACTCCGGTACCCTTCCTCTGCGCAGGCCCACCTTGGCAGCTCGTGGCTTCGGCCGCTCGGACCTCGTGACCGCCTCTTGTCGCGACGCTACCGCAAATCTACATACAGTCTTGGTGCCCCCTTTCTCGGGCCAGCAAACGCGTATTTATATCGGCAAGCAAAGAGCTTCTGAGGACACAACCCACAGATACCAACTCTTCCTCATAGATATTGGCAACTGGGCCGCAAGATGGACAGTCGATACTACTCTTGAGCTAGAGGTGCCAGACAGAACAGTGTACTAACTTAATGGCGCCACGGCTCTCTCGCAGTGTGTCTGAACTGCAGTCAGCACTAGACAAGATAACACACTACATTCGGTTCATACCGAATGCCACTCAGGTCCCGACGCCATTGCATCGCTTGCGTCGCTAAAATGTACTTTTTGTGTGGACTAAAGACTGTCAAGACGCATTTCAAAAACTCAAAAACGCATCGCTTAATGACAGATATTTAGAGCATTTTGACCTTACTAATCCAGCAGGTTTGCAAGTCGACGCTTCTTCCTACGGACTCGACGCTGTGCTTTTGCACCGAATTGGTGCACAAAACAGATCCATTGCTTTTGCGTCGAAATTGCTCACACAGTGCAATTATTCTCAAACAGAAAAAGAAGTTCTCGCTATTGTGTATGTTGTGACAAAATTCCATCACTATTTGTATAGTTGCAAGTCCGTTTTGTGGAAGATCACAAGCCTTTACAATCCTTGTTTCATCCGTCAAAGGCGGTTAGTATACGAACTACTTAAAAATTACAACATTATGCTTTGTTGCTTTCGCGGTATCAATATGAAATTGTGTGCAACCTATGGCAATGCAGACTCCCTTCCTCGCCTTCTGATTGGCCCAGACTCTGATTTTAATTCATCTGCTGCATCTTGTTGCCATATCTATGAGCAGGACTCTGAATTGCTGGAACCATATCCCTTGCACTACAGAAAAGCTGTGGAAGCAGACCCAGATTACTTTCGCACGTCTCGACCTCGTTCATTGAACAGTACCCATAACTCAGTTGTGTGCCGATATTTTGCACGTCGACGTAACCTTTCAGTTCAACAAGGTGTGATTCTAGTTCAAAATGACAGTGGACAATCGCTTGTGTTTATCCCCAAAGTGTTGCAAAAGGATGTGTTGCGATTGCTCCACCAAGAACATTGGGGAATAGTTCGCACTAAACAGTTAGCACGACGGCACTGTACTTCGCAGGGCATGGACGCCCACATTGAACAGATGAAGTCGCAGTGTCGCCCACGCATGGCAAACCCATCCGCAGACATTCTCAGCTTGGCCTAAAACTCAATCGCCATGACAACGAGCGCACATAGACTTTGCAGGACCATTTTGGAACACTCTTTGGCTCACAGTGGTAGGCTCTTTTAGGAAGGTCCAATTTGCCGTGCCTGTGGCTTCTACCACACCACGTAGCACCATTCAAGCGTTGTCCTCCATATTTTGCGAAGGAAATGGCATTAGTCATCTAACATGTGCTGCGATTCACCCCCAGTCCAATGGAGGAGCAGAACGCTCCGTGTGCACTTTTAAGCAACATATGGACAAGCTTTGCACGACCCACACACGGGAACAGGCGCTGCAACTCCTTCTCGCCTCCTATCGCTCCCATCCACGAGACGGACCGTCACCGGCGGAACTTCTGTATGGCCGCCGCCATCGGACGCTGCTACACTTGCTACTCCCAATGGTCCACAAGTATCGCTATCCGCCGCGCGGTCTTGTTCTTTTCAGGGTTTTGACAACCGCGGGCGCTGGGAAAGAGGCGTGATCGATGAGGGCATTGTCTCTTTTATGTACGTGAATGCAGGTCCCGATGATTTGCAGCGCCATCACCAACAAGAACCAAATTCGTGCGTGTCATTTGCCGCGAGATTCTCCTGCTTTTCTTCCCCCAGATTGACGGCCTCACAGGACCGCGCGGCCTTCCCAGCTGCCTACTGGTGCCACCATGGCATCCCACGAGGAGCGGATGGACGACGCGCCCTCGCCCCCGCCGTCCTCGATCGCTGACCCAACGGACCTGGACCCGCCATCGCCGTTATCGCCCCACGATACGCCCTCAGGTCTGGATGTCTGCCCTGGCAGCAGTTTTCCGGAGGATGTTCCATATGCCGCAGTGGAGAGGACGCCGTACTCCATAGTCACGGCTCCTGGCTCCTCTCTACGTCGAACGTTCTGCCTCCCTACCCGTTGTCGATCGAATCCTCCCTACACGACAACGGTGTGGCATTTCAGAGGAAAGGAATGTGTTGGCGTAAGCTGTAGCCAGCACACCTGTCGGCAAAGATGTAGCAGGAAGATCGATAGTAGGCGCTGGATCAAGGGCGCCTCTCAGGAGAGAGGCCAAAGACAGACTCACAAGCAACACGCTGCCAACGCCCTCTCGACCGCAAGTGTTTAGATCGCCGCCGATGACTATGAGTCAGTCCCTAGCTCAGTCACTCAGTCACTAGCTCAGTTTCAGTCACTAGATCTGTCTGTCACTAGATCAGCCATTCAATTTCTGGCACACCAACTCGCAGCACTCCAGTTGGGGACTGTCATTCACTGCATAGCGGGACTTATATTTCACCAACGGTGAGGCTAATGCGGACAATTACAGAAGAACTTGTACCACAACACGTGGATTCTCTTAAGGTAAGTAGCTTCCTGTTCATTTAAATAACGAACCCTGTTAATACATGCGTGCAGTTGTGTTGTAGTGATGTACTCTTTCGACGGGGTCAATCAATAAACTATTCTCCCAACCAATTTGAATAACAAGCGACAAACAATCAGTTATCTTTAAAGGTAATGATAAGGGAAAGGATTAATTCGCTCCAACCCTCCATATTAGATTTTGCATTTATTGTCACACCCTTCAGTGCAAACCACAGAGCAAACAAGTCTAACAATGAAAGAATATTTGCACTCGTAATATTTGCTATATAACTTAAGAATTACTTAATAAACAGTAGGAATCTAAGATTATTCCTTTTTAACAAACACATATTTAAGACCATAAACGATAAAGATCAACGGTTAATAAAGTCACATAAACTTGAGCAAGAATCACCTTTTCAGTCTCTGAATGACGTCAGTAGGTGACATAGGGGACAATCAGACATACATTACATGTTACACCGTTGAGGACGATCACTCATTAAGGATTATAACCACAGATTAAAGAAGATTCATTTAAAGTAATTAACATCAATAGCAAATAATTAAGTCACGTCTCAGCAAATGTATCAAAACCAAACCTTTCAGTTCTATAACAATTTTGGATCGTGGAATATGCCGGGTTACCGACAAAGAAGGCTAAGTTTTACCAAACAGCAGTTTCTCCAAATCTAGAACTATCTTAATAGTGCACAATACTTAGGTTATCCAGAACTACTCTAATTCACCTCTCTTGGGCATAACGGTGGCGTAGATAATTAACCTCTTATTTGATTCTCTTGGAACATTGGGCAGCAATAGACGCTCCGGCAACTCTTACCCCAGCGTGGCTAGGGAAAGACGATGGATTGACCAGGAGGAGGAAACATTTACCCGAACTGGAAAAGGAACTCGTCTAACATTAGCCACTAGGTTGAACGAAGACCAGTTCGCGATTTTTAATCATTAACCAAAGCATGCTGGCCCAGCGGACGAAAATTACAGAGGCAAAGGTAGCTTTATTTGTGCTCACAAGAACTGATTATTTCTGCAAATGAGATTCCGGCAGAACTACCTCCGTAGCACCAATACGGGAATTCGGAGCAGGAGGAGAACAAGTCATAAACGGTCTCTACCCAATAGACCCCACATTTCAGACAGACCGAGCAACCGACATCAGTCGTGGCTAGGTGGATTACCAAATAGAAACTCTAGCACTACCGTAAATATAATTAAATATAGCACTTAAATGCCACTCCTTAACACAAGAATATATACACAATAACAGTTAAATATGTCTACGTACTAAAACACAACAGATATTAGCGAACATTAACATAATCTTGCATTTCAGACATCCATAAAAGCCGGCCGAAGTGGCCGTGCGGTTAAAGGCGCTGCAGTCTGGAACCGCAAGGCCGCTACGGTCGCAGGTTCGAATCCTGCCTCGGGCATGGATGTTTGTGATGTTCTTCGGTTAGTTAGGTTTAACTAGTTCTAAGTTCTAGGGGACTAATGACCTCAGCAGTTGAGTCCCATAGTGCTCAGAGCTATTTGAACCATTTGAACATCCATAAAATTAATTGGCTACAGTTCACTCTATCTCTCCGCCAGACAGTATAAGGTTATTTAAACATTTTACAACGTGCTTATGCAAACAGTGACCTAAGCAGCTTGCAGAAGGTCCACAGCCAAAAATATTTTCTCTTTTTTTTCCTTTACGACGTGCGCCTTAAGTAAGTTAGCACGGCGTTCAAATGCACGATCATCCAAGGGAGCAGTAATACACATGCAAGGCAATTTCCGACCACAAACTCAAAGCAGAGAAACGTTCCCACACAGTCATTAATAGCTCCCACAACACCGGGAGATTGGCCCCGGCAGACGACGGCCGTTGCACTAACTAGATGAAAAATCTTACTTTCAGTGACGACACCACCGTCTGGAGGTTATTGGCAGCCGCAGACGGACTTCATAGCTTCCCCAGCCCATGAACGGAAACCAAACGTTGTCCACAGATTTACGGCCTCTTGTGTCCTCACGCCCCAGGTTTTTGGGTGCATCCAGACTTAGGATAGAGGGACCGAGCATCCCGCTGCAGAACGGTCGTCCAGGGCCAAACACTCGCCTCAGCTGCCTCGTCCGCCCTCGGCACGGCACACAGCGCCTCCTGCCAGCCGGCGCGCTAGCAGCGCGCTCCTGGAGACTCAGCAACGCCCTCTAGGAAAGCTCCAAACAGAAGTAAACCAACGGAAATACAGGAACCGTGGCAAACGACACGGTTCGTGCAGAAAGAGGATACCAGCCACCAAACAACAATCTCTCCCATGATCGCTATGGTACAAGACACTACAGTGGCGACGAGGGCACAACAAAACACTCCACATGTCTATAGCTTTATGGTAGAGCGTCATGTACCATTCGTATTGTAAGTTGCCTGGATTTTTAGCACTCAGACGTGAGCAATGGATGTGCATTCAGTGCTATCAGGTTCACATCGTTTTGCTTTTATAGTTTGGTGTGTGTCGCGTCAACTGCATATATATCTCCTAAATGTTTCAAACTACGTCTGCTGTTCGATTATGTTATGATTTACGTTTTCTCTCCCATATAAACACGTTTACTCCTCCTATTGGTAACGTTTATTAATGTATCATATTCTCACGTGTTATCTGCTGACTGCTAACTGGTCTACTTTCAACGTGGTTCAAATGGCTCTGAGCACTATGGGACTTAACTTCTGAGGTCATCAGTCCGTTAGAACCTAGAACTACTTAAACCTAACTAACTTAAGGACACCACACACATCCATGCTCGAGGCAGTATTCGAACCTGCGACCGTAGCAGTCACGCGGTTCCAGACTGTAGCGCCTAGAACCACTCGGCCACCCCGGCCGGCTGGCCTTCTTTCAGATCGACATTTTTACATTGCGCTCTTTTTATGACATCATTGTATTGCAGTGGTACGCTAGTTGGTAACACAGGCTGTGAGTATTGCTTGTATTTTCGATGCAATCTTGAAACATACTTGTACGCCTGCAGCCTCCGTATTCATGAATTTTGTAGTACAGGTGCTGGAAAGTCGGTGGCCCGTTGAGTGTTACTCTAGAGCTATAGAAGAGAGAGAGAGAGACTGAGGGAGTGGGTCGGAGGAGTGGCTTTTGCTAGCAGTGCCTAGCACACGATAGTTTCGCGTCCTAATCGTTGAGTAACCCAGCCCACTCTCGTTATCTCCTAGCGTATTTCGAGTGCGTATAAATTCGTCCACATCTGTTCTCGCTAAAACAATGAAAAATATGTGGATATACTTCCCATTGTAACGATTTGTAGGGCTTCTTTCCATTCCATTCAGGTATGGAGCGCTGGAAGCTGACTGCTTAAACGCCTTCGTGCGCGCAATAATCAGTGTAAAGTTGTCTTAGCGCTGCATATCCGCCCGCACCTCGTGGTGTAGTGGTTACTGTTATGTCTAGACAAGACAGCCTAGACACAATGGGAGGAAGCCGAAAGGCACGCGCTAAGCTAAAGCAGGATGGCGTGAGGTCTGAAACAGGATACGTAATGAACGCTATAAAGAAGAGTACATAGCTGCTGGAATACTTAACTTTAATCCATCCTTGTGGTACATCTGGAGATTGTGGCGATACAAGTGAGACTCTTTAGATACATGCTATGTAAGGCTAATGGCTCCTTGCTAGGTCGTAGCCATTGACTTAGCTGAAGGCTATTCTAACTATCTGCTCTGCAAATGAGCGAGGCTTCGTCAGTGTGCATCGCTAGCTACGTCGTCCGTACAACTGGGGCGAGTGCTAGTACGTCTCTCTAGACCTGCCGTGTGGTGGCGCTCGGTCTGCTATCACTGAAAGTGGCGACACGCGGGTCCGACATGTACTAATGGACCGCGGCCGATTTAAAGCTACCACCTAGCAAGTGTGGTGTCTGGCGGTGACACCACAGTTACCTTTGCTGCCTGGTGATCGGTGGGACCTGATTTCGATTCCCCATCGGATCGGATATTTTCTTTGCGCACCCGGCGATCGAATAACACCGGACGGGGTCTAGCGACCAATAACGCCTTAACGATCATTTCTTCTTACTTGCGCGATAACTACTGGGTCGATAGGTAAGGGGTGGATGTATATTCCTAGCTGCCTTACTTAAAGCTGGTTCATGAACTTTTGTATCTAGTTTTCTGGCGATAGTTGGCGTACTTAATTAAACTTTCGTCGGATCCGTTTTCAGCATCTGTGTGACGCTCGCCCATGGGTTGACCAAAACTGCGTGCATTCGTGCCTCACTCCTTTGTCTACGTTCAATTTCCATGGTTAGTTTTATTTGGTACTGGCCTTATTAACTGGAGCACTGTTCTAGGGTGGGTCACAGACTGTTTTCTAAGCAGTCCCTTTTGTAGACACCGAGTGAGGTGGCCCACTGGTTAGCACACTGGGATCGCATTCGGGAAGACGAAGGTGAAAAACCACGTCCGGCCACCCACTTTCACTTTCCCCATCATTTCCCTAAATCGCTCCAGTCAAATGCCAGGATCGTTCCTTTGAAGGGGCATGGCCTATTTGTTTCCCCATCCTTGAAACATTCCGGGCTCGTGCTCCGTTTTATTAATGTCGTAAAACCGCCGTAAGCTACAGTAGACTATCCTAATAAAATGCAGATTACGGTAGTTTTACTAGTAGCTTTGGTCAGTTAAGGTCGTACTCACGTTACCTGTGCGTAATGTATTCACATACATATCCGGTGTAACCTTACAACTATCGCTTTCGTTACGTATGCGGAGAGTGTGTTATTGGATTCTCCTAGAAACCGGAAATGGTGAATCTTCTAGAAACTGAGTGCGGATATATAAAGAGCAGCATAACTTACGCAATATTTTTGTTCTTCATAGTTATCTTCCCGTCTTTTACTTAAAAAGAAACAGATTTATAGCAAAAATGAAATTGTCAATGTTTAATCCATGTTTTATTCTGAAGTTTTTGGTTTGTAGCGTGAAACAGAAGCGCGCTGTAGTAAAAATAAAGAAAGCAATGCAGATTTATTAAATAGCGCTAGAAAACGCAATTTCCTCAATAAAAAGGTAAAATATAAAAAAAACACAAAACGAAAATATATCAAACATCCTTTCACTACTTCGTCGAAATAATATACAACATGTTTCCATTCTTCAAAACAACTTCCGCATTATCGTTTAGAACAGGAAACTCCTGCCTTTGGTCAGGTTCTATTAACTGCCAAATAACATTAATATTATATATTTTTATGTTTGTGCATGCAAACTGTACTTGTATCATAACTAATTGTTCTGACTACGTCATCAACTAATTTTTAAACTTATAAAATACAATTTATGTTCTATAATGACATAAAAAACCCAGTGGACTAACACTACATGAGGTGCGCTTCTAATTATGTGCAAAACAAACAACCAGACAAACAAAAAAACAAAGAGAAATCGTCACCTCCTAGTTTCTCTCTTATGCAGTCGTTTATGTTTCTTTGTCTACCAATGCCACCAAGACTACCGGTAATCCTATCATTTATTAAATCATTTATATAGTGTACCTAAACTACCGAATCATAGTTTTGGCAGAGCACAACTCCAGTTTCCTCTGTTTTGTTGGCTGGTTTCACCTTCCTAGTATCCTACTAGTGCACAGAAGTCTACAGTCTGTTTTACCTGCTACTGAGCCTTTGTGATTGTTCCTTTGCTCATGCTTAGAAATTGTGACACCGAGGTGTTTGTACGTGTTTGCCGATCCAACTGTGTCGTATTGATATTATAGTCATAGGGTTCTAGGTTATCTCCTTTTCGTGTAGTTCACAATTTTACATTTGAAAACATTTAAAGGAAGTTGCCGATTTTAGCACAACGTTGAAGTATTAGGAAGATCTACCTGAATATTTGTTCAGCTTTCTTTAGATAGCGGGGGAGTCTGAAGTTACTGTTAATATTGTCTGTCAGGTCATTACTACACTACTGGCCATTAAAATTGGTACACCGCGAAGATGACGTGCTACAGATGCGAAATTTAACCGACAGGAAGAAGATGCTGTGATATGCAAATGATTAGCATTTTCAGAGCATTCACACAAGGTTGGCGCCGGTGGCGACACCTACAACGTGCTGACATGAGCAAAGTTTCCAATAGATTTCTCATACACAAACAGCAGTTGCCGGCCGGTGTGGCCATGCGGTTAAGGGCGCTTCAGTCTGGAGCCGCGTGACCGCTGCGGTCGCAGGTTCGAATCCTGCCTCGGGCATGGCTGTGTGTGATGTCCTTAGGTTAGTTAGGTTTAATTAGTTCTAAGTTCTAGGCGACTGATGACCTCAGAAGTTAAGTCGCATAGTGCTCAGAGCCATTTGAACCATTTGAACAAACAGCAGTTGACCGGCGTTGCCTCCTGAAACGTTGTTGTGATCCCTCGTGTAAGGAGGAGAAATGCGTACCATCACGTTTCCGACTTGGATAGAGGTCGGATTGTACCCTATCACGATTGTGGATTATCGTATCGCGACATTGCTGCCCGCGTTGGTCGAGATCCAATGACTGTTAGCAGAATATGGAATCGGTGGGGTCAGGAGGGTAATACGGAACGCCGTGTTGGATCCCAACGGTCAGTCGAGATGACAGGCACCTTATCTGCATGGCTGTAACGGATCGTGCAGCCACGTCTCGATCCCTGAGTCAACAGATGGGAACGTTTGAAAGACAACAAGCATCTGCACAAACAGATCGACGACGTTTGCAGCAGCATGGACTATCAGCTCGGAGACCATGGCTGCGGTTACCCTTGCCGATGCATCACAGCCAGGAGCGCCTGCGATGGTGTACTCAACGACGAACCTGGGTGCACGAATGAGAAAATGTCATTTTTTCGGATGAATCCAGGTTCTGTTTACAGGATCATGATGGTCGCATCCGTGTATGGCGACATCGCGGTGAACGCACATTGGAAGCGTGTATTCGTCGTCGCCATACTGGCGTATCACCCGGCGTGATGATATGGGGTGCAATTGGTTACACGTCTCGGTCACCTCTTTTTCGCATTGATGGCACTTTGATCAGTGGACGTTACATTTCAGATGTGTTACGACCCGTGGCTCTATCATTCATTCGATCCCTACCCTTCATTCGAAACCCTAGTTTTCAGCAGGATAATGCACGACCGCATGTTGCAGGTCCTGTACGGGCCTTTCTGGATACAGAAAATATTCGACTGCTGCCCTGGCCAGCACATTCTCCAGATCTCTCACCAACTAAAAACGTCTGGTCAATGGTGGCCGAGCAACTGGCTCGTCACAATACGCCAGTCACTATTCTTGATGAACTGTGGTATTGTGTTGAAGCTGCATGGACAGCTGTACCTGTACACGCCATCCAAGCTCTGTGTGACTCAATGCCCAAGCGTATCAAGGCCGTTATTGCGGCCAGAGATGGTTGTTCTGGGTACTGATTTCTTAGGATCTGTGCACCCAAATTGCGTGAAAATGTAATCACATGTCAGTTGTAGTACATCTGTCCAATGAATACCCGTTTATCATCTGCATTTCTTCTTGGTGTAACAATTATAATGGCCTGTAGTGTATATAAAATGAGCAGCAAGGATCATCACACATTTTCTTAGGGCACACCTCAAATTAGTTCTACCCTATCTATGATGATTCTCCATCCAAGATAACACATCGCATCCTCCCTACCAAGACATCCTCGATACAATTCCCAATTACGCTTGACACCCTGTACGACCGTCATTCGGTAATAAACATGGGTGTGATACTGAGTCATATGCTTTTCTGAAATTCAATTACGTGAAGTTAGGTCGTGGGGGGAACAGGAATGAATTAAGGGAAAAAAAAGAGAGATATCGTAGGAAGTTTCCGTTGTGCAGGGAGTGAGGGCGTTACGCAGTTTCCGTGGCGTTGGTCGGTGCGTGCTCGGTAACTGCGCTGTGACAACCTCGGCGGGCTTGCGTACCGCAGCCCCGGCGCGTAGCGGCCGCCCGCCCGGGCCGAGGCGGCGCTGCGCGTGCGCGGGGGCGGCGGCGGCGGCGGCGGCGGCTCGGCCTCCGGGAGCGGCGGGCGGCGGGCTTCAGTGCCGGGCGCGCCGCCTCTCGCAATGGACGGCAGCGTCAGCGGGCCTTCAGCCGGCGGCGCCGTCGTGGCAGCGGCGCGACACAACGCGACGGCGGCCGCCGCCGGGGGCGGGCCGGGCGCGGCCGCGGCGGCCGGGGGCGGCGGGGGCGGGCCGCCCAACGCCTCCTCGGCCGTGATGGCCGCGGCCGCCGGGCCCTGGCCCATGCTGCCCGACGACCTCGTGTACCGGCACTCGGCCGCCATGACGGCCGTCTACTGCGCCGCCTACTCGCTCGTCTTCCTGCTCGGGCTCGTCGGCAACTGCTGTGTCATCGCGGTCGTGTGGCGGTCGCCGCGCATGCGCACCGTCACCAACCTCTTCATCGCCAACCTGGCCGCTGCCGACCTGCTCGTCGTCGTCGTCTGCCTTCCCGCCACGCTCGTCTCCAACATCTTCGTGCGTGAGTACCGCCGCTTCCCGCGACTGCGCTGCCGGCGCCGCCGCCACCGCCGCCGCCGCCGCTGGCCCCCGTGCCCGGCGACTGCCGGCCGCGGCACACACCAACCACGGCTGTCTGTCTTTCCTCACCCCAAATAAAGCACGAGCACGGTCCTTTCTGCCTTCCCAACTCGACTACACCCTTCTTGTCCTACGACGACTACTTCTCCGTCGAAATATTACGCTGCTCCACTGTCCGCTAACGCAATCCGTAGCGGAGCAGCTTACTTGCGGCGGCGCTCGCTACAGCTGCAAGCACGCAAAATAAAAACAAATAATGTTTAATCTTTCCAACTCATTTACAGGCTCCTGGATCACCGACTCAGTTTCGACTTCTGAAATTCTACAGCTTATGTAATTCTGTTAGCGAAACTTTGTTGGAGCATATTTCCTGAACATCTATTTCACTTTTTTACTTTAGGGTTGGTTGGATAAGTACAATATTGATTTTACTGTCTACGGCGCACACTACAGATGTAACTCCCAGCTCGAAATAAAATAAGAGCAAATTAGTTTCAACCTCTCCAACTCTTCCTATATTCTTCTTCTCCTCCGACATTAATTTCCCCGTTGACACATCGCACACTTCCACTGTTCGCTAACCTACTAACTAAAATTTGACATTATCAGACTGGATGACGCTATCTATTCGCAAAACACCCTTTTATTCGCAGACTTGTCGATCATATTTGCCAGATTTATGACAGTTAAACAATTTCCACTCTTACTGAGTTGTCGTCAGAACTAAAAGCTCAGAAGAGACAAAACATAAACAGCTATAACAATATCAAAAAGTACAAGAGAAAAATACACCCCGTGACTTGTTACGAACGCTTCACGTGAAGTTCTCTATCCACTCACTGTGGATTCTTAAAATCAACTGTTGTGTCTGATCATTCGCTGAACTTCAAAAATCGAACACTTGTGTTCGTGGAAGGTACGTGAGCGTTAGCATTGAGAGACACTTAGAGAAGTGAAAAATAACTCTCCATTATAAGGAACAAATGTACGAGTAAAACGTGATACAACTTCCCCAGGCCCGAGGGTTTTATGGAACCCACAACACCTTCTAAAACCACATACTAGATTTTCATATTCTCTCGCTCTTTATTCGCAAAATATTAATCGTACAGAAAAATGAACACCCCCTTTTTGTAAAAAATTAATGTAGCTGAATTTTTTACTTGGATATATTTTCGCCAGAGGACGTAGTTTTCAAATTATTGAAGAAAAACCTACAAAAGTGTCCTTTACACTTGATTTTCTTGGATAACTCGAAAACCGCGGTCTCCAGCGAAAATGTGTCCCAATAAAAAATTTTAATAACTTACATTTCATTCAAAAAGTTTTTGTTCGTAGATAGTTAGGGAATATGAAGATCTCAAGCGCGAGTTTCGAGGATGTTGCAGGTTGTATAAATCTATCGGTAGGGACCGCTGACTCAGTCTCTTTTATTTCACTTGTATAATTAGGAAGCATATAACTCAAACTCTGTAGGAATCGAATACTTTGATCACGCTCACTATAGTTGCGGTTACTAGCTCAAAACATACAAAAAAAAGTTCAATAACTCAAACTCTTTTGCTGTCTTCTTGATCTACGGCACTAGTTCGATCATTGAAATACTGCAACTTGGGTAGTTCTGATATAGGAACTATGTCAGAGTATATTCTAAAACAGCATATTGTGCATTTGAACTTCACAGTTTAGACAAGGAAAATTACATTACTCACAAAATTGATAACACTATTCACATACTCTACACATACATTTTTAAATAAATGTAACACATTTCCACTACATTACTCGATGAATCTAATGGTCACAGATCAGGACAATATAGACTTATTTGTTTTTCTCATTATCGAGAAAATATCAGATCTGTGATTATAAATAATTGCCCTCGCATTGTTTAGACAGTATTCCATAACTACTTTATTCACCTTATAAATCTGTCAATGAAGGGAATCATTGAAATATCACGGAAGTTAACTCGAAGTTGAGTTTAATCAATTTGTTGCATAGTTCTCTTCCATTTCGGTGTAGAAACCTTACGATGGCATTGGTGTTCACTGCTGCTGTCGTTCGCCACTCAATATAAAATACTCAAAAAAAGGAGAGGGGGGATATGGCAAACATACAGTCCAAAAACATGTTTCAGCTGTAACTAACTGACTGTGGGGTAATACCTGAAAAAGAAGAATGTCAGTTAACATTATATGCAGCGGGCAGAGGGAAGAAAACATGCAGACAACATGAGAATGATGTACATCTAATAGATATGCAAAAATGATTAAAAAGCGGATGAAAAGTGGTACAAAGAGGCCAGAAGATGAAAAAGTACAAACAAGTCATGAATATTTCCTACACTTTTTAAGTCACTTATATCTAATCGAAATTATTTCACAAGCATGAAATTATTGGAAACTGGATTTGAAGTTAATATCTAGATTCTTAAAACCAAATTACAAATACACCATACCACTGAATAACAAAATATGTATGTATACATTTAAAATCCATTACAAGTTCCAAGTGTTTCAGTATCTCGTATCTAGATATTTACGCCACTAAGATTTATGAGATATGGACTGTAAAGTCCTTTCGTGAGATGCTCTAGCTTTGTTGCGCAGAATTACTGCAAAACATAAGCATATTAGCATTCTGAAAACTTGAAGTCACGTTCAAAATACAAAAAGTTAACTGAAAGTGTAGTGACGTAACAAGACTGTTACGCCACACGGTAGTAGCCAAAAGAAAGGCACGCTAGACTAATGCTGTGGCCGATGGTGCACGAACGGCAATAAGCAGACGGGCGTGAAGTCTGGAACATGAGAACTTATGAATGAATAAGAAGAAAAGTATGTAGATACTTTTTACTTATCTTTTATTGATTCCTTGGAATACATCTCTCTTGAATACTCGTACGCTATAGGCACTGATACAAATGGCTCCTTGCTAGTTCGTAGCCATTAACTTCTGATGGCTATTCTGTCTCTCGGCTAATGAGAGAGAAAGGCTTCGTACAACTGGGCGATAGCTAGGTTCGCGTACAACTG
Organism: Schistocerca americana; assembly: GCF_021461395.2. Taxonomy (NCBI): domain Eukaryota; kingdom Metazoa; phylum Arthropoda; class Insecta; order Orthoptera; family Acrididae; genus Schistocerca; species Schistocerca americana. Next base: position 170,755,805 of record NC_060119.1, on the reverse strand, counting down.
GGCGGTAGCTTGGTTCTCGTACAACTGGGGTCGAGTCCTCTCTCGTATCACGAGACCTGCCTTGGTGGTGGCGCTAGGTCTGCGATCACAGTGGCGACACGCGGGTCCGACATGTACTACATGGACCGCGGCCGATTTAAGCTACCACCTAGCAAGTGTGGTGTCTGGCGGTGACACCACAGAAAGGATGCCCATTTCACAACAGACATTCCCCCCCCCCCTCTCCGTCCCCCCCCCCCCCGGCCCAATAATTAACTTAACATGATCAAGGAATTTAATTGCACAGCAACGTAGATCAATGTTTGAGAATAATAAGATATTTATAGCATTATTTTACATAGAAACTGAGAAACACACATTATGACAACCAATTTACAAATGACGTGACAAATTAATGAGATTAATGACTACGTAATTTGTTCTTTTCGTAAGTTAATTAACATTTATTGTACCACTGTATGCCTTTATGGCGCTGTCGTGGTAGTGTCACGTTGAGAAGAGACAGTTATTCGGTTGACTCAATGTTCCACACTTTTTTTTACAAAGTAATGAAACGAGTGAGTCTAAATGCGTTCAAATTATTGTCGGGGCCAGTGGACATAATCGAAAAAGTTTTTCGGCAAGTAGCGGATACAAAAGGCATGAGTATTTTGCATATTCGTAGCGAGCGACTGTAGGTTTTTGATATGCGAATATATATTTTTTAGCACTATTCAGATTTTACCTACTTTGGAATCGAAACAGGGAACACATGGTTGAGACAAATACTGAGGTTTCGTACTAGTGTTTAGTACACTCATCGTCCTATTTTTAGAAAACAATCGTAATTAGAAAACGTTAAATTCTTGTCAAATAGCCCTAAAGCCTCTATATAGTGTTGAAAAGACGTCATATTCCGCATATGGCTGTTAATGGTTTCATTTTTGCTAATGCAGTTCCAGTGTTTTCGCCATTATCGACCCCTAATAAATGGTGGTTTGTCATGGCACAGCTCAAGGCTGTAAATGGTGGTAACCTTGATGTTTCTACGCTATATGTGCACCCTGACATGGCATCAGTTATTTGTTCTTGATAATGGCGTAAACAACCAAGCAACAATTGCAAAAATAAAACCTCTTGAACGTCGTAAGCGGAATGTAGAAGTCCTTTCAACACTGTAAGAAGCGCCACACAAGTACACACATTTTTGTAAAAATGCAGTTTTCATTCAATACCTTAGGGGATAAAAATGTTAAGACTATTATCAATGCAGCAAATAAATGGTCGTTTTGCTTACCATGACTTATCACTTGGCTTCAAACATTTACAGTGGACCCGAAAACACTTAAGGTCAATTTCTTAGGTAATTTACCCCACCCATGAGCCATTCACTTTGTAAGTCTGGCTCAGCCATTTAAAAATTAGTGAATGATATAGTGTTGTATATTTAAATTTAATGGTTAAAATACGTGTATTCGTCTTTTACACGGCAGAGGATTCTACTGAAAAATAAAATTAACTATGAAAGTCAACATTTTAGCTATCGTAAGTTCCCATGATGCCAGTTTTTTTCAATTAAAAATTGCCTATGGAATTGAACAGTTCTGAAGAAGGAACAGTTTCAGTTCTAAGGTTGGTTTACCTAGTTGTCAGATATGTTATCTGTTGGCCTCGCTAGAGGGAACATTGTTGCATGTATCGATATATCTGTTCCCACTACTTTCGAGATTACACTGACCTGAAATCGTCATTCTAAAATTTTGGATCGCCGTCATCAACGTGGTGTATTTGCGTGGTTGAAGACATCGAGTGCAGTTCAATAGCTTGGACTGGAAAGTATTCAGCAAGGTGACAATCGCCGCAATGTGAACTTCTAGGGCTTATGAGAAGCCGACAGAGCATACAGCTAACTTCGGAAAACGAATTTAGATGAAATTTCGCCAGAAATTATTCGTTTCAGCTGTTAGTTCGATATTCTGTAGTTTAAAGACTATCGACACAGACATTTACTGTCTCACAAAAGTCCTAATGACTAGAATGGCCTTGGCGGGCGAGTTCAATAACGTTTGGCTGAAGGCTTCTTACTTCACAATTTGATGACCCAAATTGGAATCAACACACGAACTTTGTCGAAAGTTTATTTTCAATATGTATGAAACATACGTTTGTGCTACATCGTCAGCTTCCCAACATAAGACTATTGTATTCTTTCGATGTCGATGAAATCATGAATAATATCAAACTTAGTATTTATGTCGTTATAAGTTCTTATTCACTTCATTCTTCTCCGTTAAACGAATACAAATATTTATGAGACTGGATGGCTTAATATCATGCACAATTATATATGGTGTGACAGAAATACTTTTACAAAAATTTGAGGTCTTTTTTTTCACTCCAAAACAAGACAATAATAATAACAAACATAAACTTGGAAAACCTTCGTGTCTGAGTTATGGATCGAAGAAGTTTTTGCGAAATTGTCAAAGCTTTTAAATATCTATGATTTGCTTGTTTACAGGCTTGCACAGCCACAACAGAACATTCTCGTGGGTCAGTGTAGCTAGAAAAGATCGGCGCTAGAGTGTATGGACTGGAATTGTACCTGAACACCAGGCAGGTCCACATCTTCTCCCAGCACACGATTCAGGGTAATGCTACGAGGACGACGTCCACCACTCTCTTAACATACACTAAAGCGCTAAAGAAGCTGGCATAGGCATCCGTATTCAAATACAGAGATATAGAGATATGTAAATACCGCGCTGCGATAGGCAACGCCTATGTAATACAACAAGTGTCTGGCGCACTTCTTAGATCGGTTACTGCTCCTTCAATGGCTGGTTATCAAGATTTAAGTGAGTTTGAACGTGGTGTTATAGTTGGCGCACGGGTGGTGGGACACAGCATCTTCGAGGTAGCGATGAAGTTGGGATTTTCCAGTACGACCATTTCACGAGTACCGTGAATATCGAGAATCCGGTGAGACATCAAATCTCCGACATCGCTGCGGTCGGAAAAAGATCCTGCAAGAACAGGACCAACGGGACTGAGAGAATCGCTCACCGTGACACAAGTGCAACCCTTCCGAAAATTGCTGCATATTTCAGTGCTAGGCCATCAACAAGTGTCAGCGTGTGAATTATTCAACGAAACATCATCTATATGGGCTTGATGAATGCACGACGGAAAACTTTATGTCTTGCCTGGGTCCGTCAACACCGACACTGGACTGTTGATGGCTGGAAACATGTTGCCTGGTCGGACGAGTCTCGTTTCAAATTGTATCGAGCGGATGGACGTTTACGGGAATGGACCCTGCCTGTCAGCAAGAGATTGTTCAAACTGGTGGAAGCTCTGTAATGGTGTAATGGTGTGGGGAGTGTGGAGTTGGAGTGATATGGGATACTAATACGTGTAGGTACGACTCTGACATGTGACTCGTTTGATCACGTGCATCCATTCCTGTCCATTGCGCATTCCGACAGGCAATTCCAACAGGACAATGCGCCACCCTACTCGTCCAGAACTGCTACAGACTGGCTCCAGGAACACTCTTCTGAGATGAAATACTTCCGTTGACCACGACGATCCCCAGAAATGAATATTATTGAGCATACGTAGGATGCCTTGCAACGTGTTGTTCAGAAGCCACCTCCATCCCTTACGGATTTATGGACAGCCCTGCAAGATTCATGGTGTCAGTTGCCTCGAGCACTACTCCAGACATTAGTCGAGTCGATGCCACGTTGCGTTGTGGCACTTCTGCGTGCTCGCGGGGACCCTTCACGATATTAGGCAGTGTACCAGTTTATTTGGCTCTTCAGTTGGCCCTGCAAGTACGCTCACACATGGCAGTGCTCCAGCGTATTTGAAAGGGTGCGAGAGGCCATGACCCGACGAGCGCATGCCTGTAGAGCCAATAGAAGAAAAGTTTAAACATTCGCTCTGATTCTCTGATAAGAGAACTTCACAGAATGTTCTTTTCCTTAAAAATTAAAAACCGAAGAAGTTATCGACAAATTCCTATTCACTTATGAACCAAAACATTATGACCATGTGCTTAAAAGCTTGTTTGTCCGACTTTGGCACGAAATATATCACTGATCCTGCGTATCAGGGATCCGAAAGTTTGTTGGTAGGTTTATGGAGGCATGTGGCGCTAAACGTCTACGCACAGGTCATGTAATCCGCGTAAATAACGGGCCGCTGATTTGCGTACGCGGTGATGGCGCCCGACAGCGATCCAGTCGGGTTCAATAGGATTTACATCAGGCGAATTTGGTCGCCGAGACGAGACTTCACTATAACACTTCTTACACCACTGTAGCACGGTTATGACTCCGGGACACGGACAATTATACTGCTGAAAGATGACATCACCGTAGGTGAAGACAACAAGCATGAAGGGATGCAGCGGGTTCGTAATTGTCAGCGTGTCTTCCATTTCCACCAGAGGTCCAATGCAAGCGGAGGAGAATGTCTCTTATAGCACAATACTGCTCCCACCAGCCTGCATCCGTGGCGTGCTGCACGATTAGAGCCGCCGTTCACCTCGATGACGCCACTTGCGGAGACGACCATCGACCTTGTGTATGAAAAATGTGATTCACGCGAAGAGCCGACACGTTTCCATTGATCGTTGGTCAAATCCCAATGGTCCTGTGATCATTGCAATCGTAATGGATGTCGTCGTTGGATCAGCTTGTGAACACACGAAGTCTGTCTGATGAAGAGCTCTATTTTCAACAATATACAATGGGCGGTGTGCTCCGAAACAACTGTGCATGCACCAGCATTATGCTCTTTCGGCAGAGATTCCACACATCACTGTCTTTCCTGCTTTACAGAGGAGAAAAGCGTGCGAACCCCACGTTCCGTGAAGAGTCGTGGACGTCCAACCATTTAGCGCTTAGTGGTAGTTTCACTGTCCTTCTGCCTCTAGATGCTCACAACAGTAGCCGTGAACATTCAACCAGCTTAGCCGTTTTGTAGATATTTGTTCCTAGGCTCTGCGCAATAATAATCTTCCCGTTCTCAAAGTCGCTTATTTTAATGGATTTCCCCATCTGCAGCCCAGACCTTCGCGAGGATGATCCTCCGTCCGTGTTGGCTCACCTTACATACTTTTGTTTCCGCAACGCCACTGGCGTCCAACGTCCCCGTGAGCAGTGGTCAAAATGTTCTGGCTCATCAGAGTATGGACAATTGTCGAGTTTGTGCCATTACAATCTATAAAAGATTCAACGAAACGAGGCGCGTTTCGCCACGGAATCGATTAGTCGGCGCGAGAGCGGTGCGGTGATTCTCAGCAAACTACGGTGGCAGACACTACGAGAGAGGCGTTGAGAACCACGGAGAAGATTACTGTTGAAATTACGAGGGCATTCCTCCGAGGATGAGTAGGGCAACACAACTTCCTCCCGAAATGATCACTATGAGAAAATCACAGAATTAGGAGGTCACACGGAGGTTTGCTGATGAACATTCTCTCCGCCCACCGTTCACGAAGGAAGAGCGATGTGGAGGGGGCGAAGGCTGTGATGCCAGAAATATCCTCCGCCACACACCGTAATTTGGCTTCTGAAGTAGAGATGTAAATACTCTGATGTAAGGAATCTGCTGTATCCATCGTTTCCGACATCGGTACACGCGACTGGATTTGCACGGCCCCACCTCCAGCGGCGTGCAGATCACGGCGTTCTCATCGAGAACAGTGCTGTAGGCTGAGAACACGTCTCTTAACACCGTGTAAAACCGCTTGGCTTCAGCCAGTTTCTACCGTTTCATAATAAAGGTGCCGATCGATTCTGAGATCAAATAGTTCAGAGGGCTCTAAGCACTATGGGACTTTACATCTGATGTGATCAGTCCCCTAGACTTACAACTACTTAAACCTAACTAACCTAAGGACATCACACACATTCATGCCTGAGGCAGTATTCGAACCTGCGACCGTAGCAGCAGCGCGGTTCCGAACTGAAGCGCCTAGAATTGCTCGGCCACAGCGGCCGACGACCCTCAGATATTGCGATGCGGCTTTTATGAGTATGACCACCACTTCGACGGACTTGCGCTTTGCGATGTGAACTGAAAATTCGGAAATTTGTGATAAGGTTGAAACCTCCTCTTAGAAAAATTAATGAATTAGTGTGCTGATAAACCTCTTACGTTATTTGATTTTCAAGCAGCTGAGCAAAACATGAAACATCCCCTTAGAAAAATTTATGAATTACTGTGCTGATAAACCTCTTAGGTTATTTGATTTTCAAACAGCTGAGAAAAACTGAGCGTACTCAGACTTTTCTCTCTTTTCTTATTCTGATCACCACTAAACTGACACATAATATTTTTTTTAGCGCAACGCAATCTGACTTTCAATAATCCCTACAAAAGAATGGCCCCGACTAACAATAACCTATACCTTTCAGGAATCACTTACCTCACAAAAATCTTCGTTACCCAAGCTACTGCAATACAGCGTGCGCCAATACTGCCAGCTGAATAAAAGATTCTAGCTACTGAAGGCACTAAGTACTGATAGGCATAGTTAGCAAATTAAAGATTTTGATAGAGATAAAACAATGTATTTACCTTAATAATGTTCAAAAGTCATTATATACAAATTTTCTCTTTCTGATGGACGCACGTCCAGATCGTCCGCTCTCAAAATTCTGCAATCTCTCTCCCCACATCCACCACTGCTGGCGGCTCACCTCCAACTGCGCAACGCTACGCGCTGTTCATATCCAACTGCCCACCACTACAATACCAAATATTCCAACAATGCCAATCAGCCACAGACTGAACACAGCACAGCTAGTGATTTTCTTACAGAGCGCTACGTGGCGTTACCAACATAAAAACCTAAACGGCCTACTTACGAGGTCTTGTAGGACCAAACTGCTGAGGTCATCGGTCTCTAATCTTACGCACTATTTAATCTAACTTAAACTATCTTACGCTAAGGACACCCATGCCCAAGGAAGGACTCGAATCTCCATCGGAGAGAGCCGCGCGGACCGTGACAAGACGCCCTAAGGCCGCGCGGCCAAACCGCGTGGCATGTGAACCGAGCCGGCCGGATTATGGCATACAGCTTATGGTCGACTACGCCTGGAGTTGCTATGAAAAGAAATGGCACCTCATACCACCGCCCCCGGATGTCGAGCAGTACGGTGGGCGACAACCAGGAGGGATGGTCTGGGGTGCCATTTCTTTTTGCAGCAGGACCCCTTTGGTTGTCAACCACGGCACTCTTACAACACAGCGGCACGTCTACGACATTTTACGACCCGTTTTGTTCCCCTTCATGGCACGGGGCTTACATTTCAACAAGCTAATGCCCTCTCGCACACGGCGAAAGTTTCTACCGCTTGTCTTCTTGATTGTCAAAGTCTACCTTGGCCAGCAAGGCCGTCGGATCTCCCCAGTTGAGCACGTCTGGAACATTGTGGGCAGACCCCCTAACCAGCTCGGTATTTTGACGACGTGACGCGCCAGATGGACAGAATTTGTCACGATATCCCTCAGGAGGACATCCAACAACTCTGTCAATCAATGCCAAGCCGTATAACTACTTGCATAACGGCCAGAGGTGGACCAACGCATTATTGGCTTGTTCGATTTGCGAAACTCTTTCTCTTGAATAAATCATCCAATTTTTCTGAAATTGTAATCATTTATTTTTCAGTACACATACATCACATGTATCGGTTTCCATTCCATTCGAAGAATTCATTGTAATCAGTATATTGTAGTTAAACGAGTTCCTTCAAAGTTTGTGGAAGTATTTATGATGATAATGAGGTCCCATACTCCGAGGCGCGTAGGGGACGATACGGGAGATCAGCACCGCTGTTCTAGGCAAGGTCCTAGTAGAGGTGGTTTGCCATTGGCTTCCTCCGACCGTAATGGGGATGAACGATGATTATGAAAACGACACAACAACACACAGTCATCTCGAGGCAGGAAAAATCCCTGATCCCGCAGGGAATCGAACCCGGGACCCCGTGCGCGGGAAGTGCGAGCGCTACCGCAAGACCACGAGCTGCGGACGGTATTTATGAAAACCCTGTAATTTTAACATGAGAAAGAAAAGAAGTTTGGTCTGGATCGGGATGTGGTACGGGCTAGAGACGACACCTGCAAATCTCCAGCATGATGCCGCGGCTACTAGCCCACAGAAGTTAGGATCTGACTCACATAGAAATCTATTATGCCCGTTTTCTCAAAAACAACAGAGAGTAGGTCTAAAATATGGAACAGCTGTCGAACGTAGTTTAATGACGAACATGTGAATATCATCAAGACCAGAGAACCAAAATTCCCGGACTCTCCTCGGTATGAGAAATACTCACTTTTGAGGACGAACTGGTGTAAAATCCTGGTGCTTGTGGCGACGTCATTGAGGTGTTCCCTTGCAGGGGATCCCCAGGCAAAGGATAGCAGCGTAGCAGCAAGACACGTTTTCCAGAATGATTGCAAGAAGGCCATGAAATATCTGACAACAGTTTATTTAGTATACCAAAATGAGATTATAAATTTTGCTAGTTATCAACAGGTAGTAATAAGTCTTTCAACTACGCTTTCTTGAGCAATTTATAACGGTATAGCCTCAGCGGTGCGTCTACAATCTACGGCAAAGTACCCTGTACAGAGCAACAGGAGCAAGTCTGTCCGCAGACACTCACAGGCCACAGGAATCCACACTGATGTCACTGATATCGAGGCCCCAATTAAATATCCGGACTGGAATGGTTCAAAGTTCTTCGAATTCCAATTCTGACACCGCATCTTAGCTGAAGCTATAGTCTTAAGTTATGGTTAGAAAGTCGTATATTCGATAAAGAGCTACTGCTGATCATCCTGAAATCTTTCATTCGATTCTCGGTAAGGTACGAGATTCTTCATCGCGTAAAGAACATCAAAATAACGATCGAATGCTAGACGGCATTGTGTCTCAGAATAGTAATTCTTCTGAGGTGGGACAAATCACAAAGGCTGTAGCGGGAGTCGAAACGATCGTGTTTAGTTTGCAATTAAGAGAGGATCTGAAGAAACAACTCGCTGAAGCTGATTCTGAGCGTTGTTAGCATTATTTTTTCCTTTACGATGAAACTAGGCGTAGAGATCGCTGTATAAGACTAATAAGATGGGCGACGTCTGACGGTATTAAAATGCCGTACAATGTGATAAAGTACGTCACGGCTCACAGCAAGAATAACCAGACATCGTGTAACAAATAGTTTAGACTGCAAGTGGTAAGAGGAAGGATGCAAATATGCGTATGAAAGCACGCTGATGACGCGTAATCGTGAAGTGTCCGAACTTCCACTTCCCAGAGGAATTAAGCTACTGACACATGTAAGACATTTGCACAAATATTTGGTGATATTTAAAGTTCATATTAAATAAATAATAAGTCATTATTTTTCGTAATTAACTTCAAGCTACAATCACGGCGCTCTTACATGCTTCTTCACAGTAGAAAGAGTGTGAAGTAAGCAGCACTCTAAGGGATATTCCTTTGTTTCATATTAAAGAATAACGAAATTATTTCATCGATTGTAACACATCGAATACAAGGAAGTACATTAAATTTGTTATGGGTGCAGGTGTGCTGTGATCCCCCTCCAGCAAAAGTGAATCTGGGTCATGTGGATAACGCAGATTTCTTTTGGCCGTGCGGTATGCGTTGGTGTCGCTATGAATGAATATTGAATAAAAAGAGGGGAAAGATATGCGCACGATTGCGCCCGCTGGACTACAGACTAAGCTTCCTGAGAAGCAGCAGTCTGGTCGGTGAACCTAATGTCTACATTCGACACGACGGACAGAGGAGATTATATTTTAATCCCAGGCATAAGCAATAACTTTGATGATTTGGAACTGTATGCCATCATGTTCAGATCAGCTGTCGCTATGGTGGCGCCAGCATTAAATCTCAGACTGTTTGATGATGAGGCTATCGCTTTCTAACAGGTTCGTTATTGAATCCTACAGCTACTAGTTCCCATTTTGGGACTGCCGTAAGGTTAACTGTGAAATTCACGAATAACTTCTCGCGCATTGCGCTAACGTGCGAGACGGGAAGGTGAGCCATAACGACGCGCATTCAAGCAATGCTGGGGAAGTTCCCGATCTACGCCTCAGACAATTCGATACACATCCAGACAAAATGCGACAACACACATAATAGAGTTTACATTATTCAGAAACAGACCACTTTCCTCACTTCGGTTAACTGACGCCTGTGGCTACAAGAGGGGCATCTGGTCAAACGTGGAAATAAAATAAATATGCCAAATTACGAAAAACAGCGACAGGATAAACGCTAGGAATGAGAGGTACTGTGACGGAAAACTGAACCCCCTGGCGCTGAAGCTGTTCCTGGTCAGCTGCTCCCCTCAATCAATGTAGGGCTAGTGGCTGTCGCTGACTTATTCATCCGTGGATCACTTTTTCGAGGACGTTGGTAATGCCGCGGTATCGGACGTATGCGACTGCATGCACTACCGGTACGTTCCAAAACGACACATATAAAGAAGGGATTTTTCCGGGGCTCATTGTGCTCTATTGGTGTTAGAAGGTGTTTTGGGAAGCCCTTGGGCTAGGGACCATTTGTATATCCAACAGAGGAATCGGCTAACTGTAACTGTCCTACTGTACAGTGTCAAAATGTGAATACTACACGCTTCTTCCAGTTAAGGCAAATGGTATAAATCGGTTGGTTCTTTTTGCATTAGGTGTCGTCTACGGTACGGTCGTAAGGGGCTTATGGAGGCACCATTTATTTCATGGGCGGTTGTTGAGAAAACCCAGGAAAAACTTTTTTCGCCATTTCTTCGCCGTCAGCAGCGAATATGTAAGTAACTAACCGCAGAAAACTGCACAAATATTAACGGCATATTCTCTAGGAATTTATTTAGAAGGCCGTCTTCCTGTTTTCTCGGTATCTTTGTCCGTTATCGAGAAAAGCCGCAAAAACGTAAGTTCCCCAGTGTATCCCAGCTCCCCCACAACGATAATGGCCGGGGTGTATCAAACAGTGAACCCGAGTCTTCTGTGCAACAATCAATAAACTAACACGCAAGTGGACCTAAATACACAACTGGCCATTAAAATTGCTACACAAAGAAGAAATGCAGATGATAAACGGGTATTCATTGGACAAATATATTATACTAGAATTGACATGTGAGTATATTTTCACGAAATTTGGGTGCATAGATCCTGAGAAATCAGTACCGAGAACAACCACCTCTGGCCGTAATAACGGTCTTGATAAGCCTGGGAATTGAGTCAAGCAGAGCTTGGATGGCGTGTACAGGTGCAGCTGCCTTTGCAGCTTCAACACGATACCACAGTTCATCAAGAGTAGTGACTGGCGTATTGTGACGAACCAGTTGCTCGGCCACCATTGACCAGACGTTTTCAATTGGTGAGAGATCTGGAGGATGTGCTGGCCAGGGCAGCAGTCGAACATTTTCTGTATCCAGAAGGGCCCGTACAGGACCTGCAACATGCGCTCGTGCATTATCCTGCTGAAATGCAGGGTTTCGCAGGGATCAAATAAAGGGTAGAGCCACGGGTCGTAACACATCTGAAATGTAACGTCCACTGTTCAAAGTGCCGTCAATGCGAACAAGAGGTGGCCGAGACGTATAACCAATGGCACCCCATACCATCACGCCGGGTGATACGCCAGTATGGCGATGACGAATACACGCTTGCAATGTACGTTCACCGTGATGTCGCCATCACGGATGCGACCATCATGATGCTGTAATCAGAACCTGGATTCATCCGAGAAAATGACGTTTTGCCATTCGTGCACCCTTGTTCGTCGTTGAATACACCATCGCAGGCGCTTCTGTCTGTGATGCAGCGTCAAGGGTAACCGCAGCAATGGTCTCCGAGCTGATAGTCCATGCTGCTGCAAACGTCGTCGAACTGTTCGTGCAGATGGTTGTTTTCTTGCAAACGTCCCCATCTGTTGACTCAGGGATCGGGACGTGGCTGCACGATCCGCTTCAGCGATGCGGATAAGATGCCTGTCATCTCGACTGCTAGCGATACGAGGCCGTTAGGATCCAGCACGGCGCTCCGAATAACACTCCTGAACCCATCGATTCCATGTTCTACTAACAGTCATTGGATCTCGACCAACGCGAGCAGCAATGTCACGATACGATAAACTGGAAACGCGATAGGCTACAATCCGACCTTTATCAAAGTCGGAAACGTGATGGTACGCATTTCTCCTCCTTACACGGGGCATCACAACAACGTTTCACCAGGCAACGCCGGTCAACTGTTGTTTGTGTATGAGAAATCGGTTGGAAACTTTCCTCGTGTCAGCACGTTGTAGGTGTCGCCACCGACGCCACCCTCGTGTGAATGCTGTGAAAAGCTAATCATTTGCATATCACAGCAGCATCTTCCTGTCAGTTAAATTTCGCGTCTGTAGCACGTTATCTTCGTGTTGTAGTAATTTTAATGGCCAGTAGAGTATTTTGATAGAGATATATTTCTTTTAAATAAGAGTATTTAACAAACCACAGCAACCTTTTTTTTTGGCAAACAATATCGCAAACGATAGACGACACAAGAACCGCTGGAGCTACGGCAGCTGTGAGCGAACTCGCGGCAAGCAGTAGAGACGGGTGTCGCGCTCTTTAATGGCAGGCGTAAACAGTTACGAGGACACCGGGCAGCTGTGCTGACACAGCTGTCACTGGAGCCAGACAAGCTAGCTAGGGGCCTCGCGGGACAGACAGTCGATTTGCGACGAGTTACACGGCCGGCCGAGTAGTCGCACTTCCAGTCTTCTCTGGTCGTACTCTAGTGGATCTCCTTGTATCTTTTTAAATCTGGCTTTGGTTTATTGAAGCATAATGCCGACAGTTTCGTAAAAATATAAACCGTACACACAGAGGAATCGCATCATAAACACCATGAACAATGATTTAAAACTATTTTGCACTGTTCACTTAGAAGCAATACTTACAGATAAAGAATATTGAAATAGTTTCGGTTACAGACAAAATACAATATAAAAGAGAACTCAGCAGAAACAGGGGAACATACGGCTGGAGATTAGTGTTTACGAAATCATAGACAGCACACCAAATTTCAAATAAACACGTCGTTGCTGGAAGGGACATCATCATTTTCGCAAGGTTTCGCAGTAAGTGGTTTGACTGTGCTTCGAAGAAATTGCAGGAAAAGAGCAAGTGGTTTTCAATTCATGTCACTTTCTTCCCACAGTCGCAGAAAGGTTAACCTTGATGCCTGTTCGACGCAAGTGGGAAGGACTTGAAACGTGGTAGATACGCATTCGCCTGAAATTTTGGAAACCAGGGGAGCTTCCAATTACTGGTCAGATCTCAGCGTCGTTATTTACCTTTATGGCACACTGAACGGAGCAAATCATCCGTCTCGGCCAACTCCCCTGTCCATAGCTTGAAACAGTAGGATGGTGGAAAAAATGGTTCAAATGGCTCTCACCACCATAGGACTTAACATCTGACGTCATCAGTCCCCTAGACTTAGAACTACTTAAGCCTAACTAACCTAAGGACATCACAAACATCCATGCCCGAGGCAAGATTCGAACCTGCGACCGTAACAGCAGTGCGGTTCCGGACTGAAGCGCCTAGAACCGCTCGGCCACAGCGGCCGGATATGATGGTGGACTGACGTTTCTTACATAGCGAGAAACACCGACCTCATTCGCCAACTGTCCGAACTTATCATTGTAAACCAATCCTACACGATCTGGGGCCTATGGAAAGGAGATTCCCATAACAAAATGGTTCAAATGGCTCTGAGCACTATGGGACTTAACATCTATGGTCATCAGTCCCCTAGAACTTAGAACTACTTAAACCTAACTAACCTAAGGACAGCACACAACACCCAGCCATCACGAGGCAGAGAAAATCCCTGACCCCGCCGGGAATCGAACCCGGGAACCCGGGCGTCGGAAGCGAGAACGCTACCGCACGACCACGAGATGCGGGCATTCCCATAACCTTTTGTTTATTTATCAATGATTCTCGTATTACTTCCGGTATTTGGGTAATCATTTTACTGTTTCACTTAGGTTTTCAAAATATTGCAATCAACTTTTTGAGATTGATGCTATCAGCAGGATTTAAAGCCCGGCATGACCACAAATTCTGATATCCTCTCGAATCGGTATCGCCAAAAATTGAACAGTATAGGGAGGGGGGGGGGGGGGGCGAGCGAAATTATTTGAAATATTTCTGCTTGGGGGCAAGAACAAACATCTCGCTGCTGAAGTTTGTTGATACCGAGAGCCATCAGTAGGGGAACGGCGTCTAGTATGCGCTACGTGGACCAAAATTAGAATAAAAGTCTTGGTGTTATTTTGAAATAAGATATAACTGCATAAAACATTTGCTTGGACATTGGTCTTGGCATAAATGATGAAATATATATTTGTAACCAAAACCATATATAGCAAGAAGAGATTTTCCAAGACTAACACTTGAGGCGGTTAAGAAAAGTGCCGGGTAGTAAGGGACATGCAACAAAATGCAGGATTTTAAACAGTGAAAATCTTTTTGTGGTTCACAAACACATCAATCTGTTTACATATCAAGGGTACAAGGTAGTAAAAAAATAGTTGGTCAAAGAAACTTTCACCCCGACATAACGCATTACACTTGTGGACTGATGTTTTCTCTGAGACAGTCCTAGGTGGTTCTTCACACGGTTTTGATGGAAATATTTACCTGGCTATTTCTTTTCTCCGCTGAACCTGTGAGGCAATTTCAAATGTTCTGCCAAATCGTAAGCCAACGTTTGCAACTCAATCATAGCTAGCGACATTAACTTGGAATCGAAATCTCTCAAGTGAGCTACAAGTATTTCTTCGTAATGTTCTTCAGACCTTTATTTGAGAAACCAAAATATGAGATGTCTTAGATTCCCTACAGATGGGTTCTGTAGTTTTGGTACATGACATAACTGAAGCAGTAAATTATAGGATTATCGGTAGTGTTGGTAGATTTGTTGGGAAAGAAAGATATGTGAATGTGTGAGAGACAAACTTCGAGCCGATGTCTTCTATTTGTTATTTTTTGTTTGTTTGGTTGTTTGCTTTACACATAATTAAAACTGAAGGTCACTGCGTATTTTTTTATGTCCTTATGGAACGTGAATTACGTTTTACAGGTAATAATAATTAGTTGATCGCGTAACTTCCGTACTTTTATGTAACCAAAGCAATTGAAGTACAGTTACATGTACGAACATAAAAAATATTTATAATTCTTGTTGTTACTTTTTGATCAACAGAACGTTCGTCATCATGGTCAAAGATAAGAAGGTAAGTTTCCTGTTATTATTGATAAAGGTGAAGGTTGTTTATGAATAACAGAAACAAGTTTCATGTGAGATCGACGAAGTATTAAGCGATGTTTGAGATATTATTGTTTTCCGTATTTATATTTTTATTTTGCCTTTTGTTGAGGAGGTTGCGTTTTTTAGTGCTGTATGATAAGTCTATATCGTCTTTTTTATTTTTGATTTCTTATTTACTGCAAAGCACCTACATTACAAATCAACAAATTTCGAAGAAAATCTGAACTAAACATTGACAATTTCAGCTTTGATATAAATCCGTTTATTTCCAAGTAACTGGAGGATAACTATGTAGCAGAAAAATGTTCCGTAGGTTAGCTGGCTGTTTATACACTGATCAGCCAGAACATTATAACCGCCGACTTACCCACGATATAAACCCGTCGCCGGCCGGAGTGACCGAGCGGTTCTAGGCGCTACAGTCTGGAACCGCGCGACCGCTACGGTCGCAGGTTCGAATCCTGCCTCGGGCATGGATGTGTGTGATGTCCTTAGGTTAGTTAGCTTTTAAGTAGTTCTAAGTTCTAGGCGACTGATGGCCTCAGAAGTTAAGTCCCATAGCGCTCAGAGCCATTTGAACCATTTGAACCATAAACCCGTCCAGGCGATAGAAGCGTCACCTGACAAGGAATGACTGCTAGTCAAACACATGAACGGTGCATGTAGTTTCAGTGAGCGAGCTGTCCGTGTGTGGAATGGGAAAGGCGCACCATCTATCTGAGTTTGACCGAGGGTAGGTTTTGATGGTCCAGAGGCTCGGCACGAGCATTTCGGAAACTGCGCGACTTACCGGGTGTTCAAGGAAGTCTGTGGTGAGTGTCTTCAAGTGGTGAAACCACGTCCAGATGTCGTGCGGTTGGGCGGCCACTCCACATTACAGATGTCGTACGTCGTAGGCTGGGCAGACTGGTAAAACAGGACAGGTGACGAGCTGTGGCGGGACTAACATCTCACCTTAATGCTGGACAGAGTATAAGTGTGTCTGAACACACAGTGCACCGAACACTCCTAACTATGGGCCTCTGTAGCCGAAGACCCATGCATGAGCCAATGTTAACACCATGACATCGGCAACTATGACTGAAATGCGCACGTGATCATGGGCACTGGACGTTGGCGCAGTGGCAGAGCGTTGCATAGTCTGACGAATTTGGATACCTTCTTCATCGTGGCGATAGAAGAGTGCGAATCCGTCGTCTTCCAGGGAACAGCTCCTTGACACCTGTACTGCGGGACGCCCGCGGCTTCATTATGCTCTGGGGGAACATTCACCTGGGCATCTATGGTGCAGTAGAGCTCGTGCGAAGAACCGTGACGGCCAATGAGCGTCTACAGTGGTTGCGGACCATATGCACCCTTCTTGAAGATCATATTTCCCAGCGGCAGTGACATTTTTCAGCGAGATAATGCACCATGTCACGAGGCCAGGAGAGTGATGCAGTGGTCGAGGAACACAGTGGCGAGTTCCATTTGATGTCTTGGCCCCCAAAGTCGCCAGGTCTGAACCCGATTGAACACATCAGGGATGTGGTTGAATGTGATGTCAAAGTTCATCGCCCCAGTCCCACCCCACCCCCTATCCCCTGAATTTACTGGAATTAGGTGACTTGTGTGTGCAGATGTGGTGACAACTCCCTCCAGTGGCCTGTCAAGGCCTTATTGCTTCCATGCCACGATGCATCATCGCTGTTATCAAAAAATGGTTCAAATGGCTCTGAGCACTATGGGACTTAACATCTGAGGTCATCAGGCCCCTAGACTTAGAACTAATTAAACCTAACTAACCTAAGGACATCACACACATCCATGCCCGAGGCAGGATTCGAACCTGCGACCGTAGCAGCAGCGCGGTTCCGGACTGAAGCGCCTAGAATCGCTGGGCCACAACGGCCAGCTCGCTGTTGTCCATGCCAAAGGTCGAGATACCGGCTATTAAGAAGCAGGTGGTCATAATGTACTGGCTTATCAGCGTACGTCCTCACTCAGTTTCTAGACGGTTCACCGCTTTCGGTTTTTAGGGGAATCTGGTGAGACACTGATCGGATACGTGAAAAGCCGATCATTTTGAGGTAACGCCCGATAAGTATACAATACACCTGACGTATAGGTAATGTGGGTATAAGGTTCACTTATCATAGTCTACCGAAACCTGCGGTAGTTTTACAACTCTAACTACAACGGATTTAAATCAGCTTTTCAGTGTAGTTCTAGGAACATTAAAAGGACCTGCAGCAGCTCTTTGGACCATTTCGCCTTCGAAAACACTTGAACCTGTTCGCTTCATTGCAGTTCTGGGCCACTTCTCTCGTACATCACCGACACGTTTTTTCTGCAACCTTGGCATCATGTCCTAGAAAGAGAAACAAACTTGCTTACATGGCCCATACCACCCGATTTTGGTATGCTCCAAACTACTCGACGAACATTGCGCATTAAAACATAGCATAAACAGAAATCGCCTTTCATTATTACTATGCAATCTACATTGGACTACTTTAACTTTAATAATATTATGTCAGTATTAGTTTTTACTTTCAAAAGTATAAACCGATGCCGAAAATTACACCATTTTCCATCTTCGACGCTCAAAAACAGCTACATCACTCAAGGTGTAGAAAATGGCGGAGTGATGTCTGCGTTTTATTCAAAGCAAACCCGAGAAACACTACGTGGCTCGTACTATCTGCCGGCCCATACAAAAGGCCGTCCCCTACACACGCAAAAAAAGTGTTTCCAATAATTGTTAATGTAAACACTGAAAATTTAACTGACTTCGTCGAAGCTATTTTTCATGAAACTGTAATAGTGAATTTTGTGACCTTCCGATTGATATCTGAATGGAATTCCAAATGGGGCTGTACAGCCAGCCAGTCGACTCCAACGGACGACAGTGCGCACTGAGTGTTGGTGGATTCTTAAAGCAGGTCGATCGACTGCGCGGAAGAGGACAACGGAATGGTGCGTCGGGGAACAGAAATGCTGCAGTCGAGTGAGTCCGAAGTTCCGGCACACCAGCTGCGTACCAGGGTGCCGGGCAAGGCATGCCCTGCATTCCAGCACGCAGAGTGCTTTTGGAAGAAAAGAGACTGCAGATGCGTACCCTCGGCGAAGCACTAGCGTTGTCTAACGGCTTTCCACGTTTCCGTATCTTTTCCGTATCCGCTTTACGAGCATTCCTTCCTTTACGCCTTCCTCTCCTTAGCGTTATTTAATGGCATCACACTAGGTGAAGACGCCTGCTTTCACCTTCTTCTGTCTTTTTTCAACCATCAGAACCTTAAACAATAACACTACTCTCTACAAACTTTAGTTACAGTCATGTACTGTACATTACGGTTAAGGCACGATATGGAAAGGCGCCCAGTGGATGTGGACATAGAAATCCTGATGTATGCGACTTAGTCCTTAGGGGACTTCTTTACCAACTACTTCACAAATACAGATGTCCACTGCTACAAGGTCACATCGTTGCTTCGCATAGTGGAGGTTGTAGGTTGAGTTCACATGTCAGGCATGAGTGTTGGCCTTAAATGTGCCGCGATTGTAATAATCCGTGGGGATAAACGGCGTGTTGTAAGTCTCTCAATCAGACGCCACTTCGGCGACTTGCGTGTTCCTAAGCAAGCACGATAAACCTACGAAGAAAAGGCAATCCGAACTACGTATCGTCCCAAGCGAATCTTCAGATCATTGAGAAGTGATGGCTATCTTCTCCAAAGTCTACGACCCTATTACCTAAACCCATCTCCCATTCCTACACTCTTCGTACCATCCAATTATGGCCACTTGTGCTCTGATTACATACTTGAGAATATGCGAGAGCCACTCCCTTGGCAAAATGTCCTCTCTATACCTGTTCTGATGCAACCACTTTTTAACTTAACAGAGTACGTTCAAATGGTTCAAATGGCTCTGAGCACTATGGGACTTAACTTCTGAGGTCATCAGTCCCCTAGAACTTAGAACTACTTAAACCTGAGTAACCTAAGAACATCTCACACATCCATGCCCGAGGCAGGATTCGAACCTGCGACCGTAGCGGTCGCGCGGTTCCAGACTGTAGCGCCTCGAACCGCTCGGCCACTACGGCCGGCAACAGAGTACGTCATCGACATTGCTCCACTGCATACACCATCAACTGTGTTTTTTTTTTATCATTGAAAGCGTCCTGTTACTGTACCTTAGTCTTGGTGTTCTTATCTTTATAAATAAGTAAGTCCTGTTAAATTTTAAAATACAGGGTTATTACAAATGATTGAAGCGATTTCACAGCTCTACAATAACTATATTATTTGAGATATTTTCACAATGCTTTGCACACACATACAAAAACTCAAAAAGTTTTTTTAGGCATTCACAAATGTTCGATATGTGCCCCTTTAGTGATTCGGCAGACATCAAGCCGATAATCAAGTTCCTCCCACACTCGGCGCAGCATGTCCCCATCAATGAGTTCGAAAGCATCGTTGATGCGAGCTCGCCGTTCTGGCAGGTTTCTTGGTAGAGGAGGTTTAAACACTGAATCTTTCACATAACCCCACAGAAAGAAATCGCATGGGGTTAAGTCGGGAGAGCGTGGAGGCCGTGACATGAATTGCTGATCATAATCTCCACCACGACCGATCCATCGGTTTTCCTATCTCCTGTTTAAGAAATGCCGAACATCATGATGGAAGCGCGGTGGAGCACCATCCTGTTGAAAGATGAAGTCGGCGCTGTCGGTCTCCAGTTGTGGCATGAGCCAATTTTCCGCGGGCTACGCGTGAAACTTGCCCGCACGCGTTCAACCGTTTCTTCGTTCACTGCAGGCCGACCCGTTGATTTCCCCTTACAGAGGCATCCAGAAGCTTTAAACTGCGCATACCATCGCCGAATGGAGTTAGCAGTTGGTGGATTTTGTTGAACTTCGTCGTGAAGTGTGGTTGCACTGTTATGACTGACTGATGTGAGTGCATTTCAAGCACGACATACGCTTTCTCGGCTCCTGTCACCATTTTGTCTTACTGCGCTCTCGAGCGCTCTGACGGCAGAAACCTGAAGTGCGGCTTCAGCCGAACAAAACTTTATGAGTTTTTCTACGTATCTGTAGTGTGTCGTGACCATATGTCAATGAATGGAGCTACAGTGAATTTATGAAATCGCTTCAATCATTCGTAATAGCCCTGTATTACAGGCTGAAGAACACCAAGACGGAATTACACTAACGTAGGGGAAAGACATAATAACAACAATATTAATGGTAATATAAAAAAACAGCGTATCCTGTCCACTTCAAGTGGTGTCGAAAACTGAATTCAGCTACTGCGCATACTGCGAGGACTGTCGGTTTCTAACACTTACTGACACCTCAGAATTGTTTGCCGGATTGGGAGTGAAACCAAAACCTTCCCTTTCTCGACCAGTGCTCTTACGACTGAGATATTCAGGCACGGCTCACTACCCCCCGTCACAGCTTTATATCTGTATAATTGAAGGCAAGTACTGGTAGAAGCAAAGATATAAAGGGGGATAGTAAGTCGCGATAGGATTCTCGAAACACGTTTACAACTGAAATTTATAACGGGGAGTTCGTATTCGAGCAGCGGCAAAATCATGTAAAAATTGCAAAGAAGAAAATTGGTAGCACAGCTGAGACTAGATATGAGAATGCAGTTGAGACGGAGCACTGTTTACAGTAAATTTGAATTTTTATATTATTGCTTTTGGTTTTGTTAACCTTTTAATCAATTAGTTGCTTGCTTAATGTAAATAATTTGAAGGATGTGCTAATACCGGTTAAGATTTGCATCAACATTTCTGCAGCGTTACAGTTTGTAGATTTTTCAGAACAATAAAACATTTTAGTTTCAAAAGAAGTAGCTGAGTCAGTCAAAAACAAGTTTCCCGCTTCTAGTTCTGGCGCGGCAAACACTGAACAGTGAAACATTCATTCTATGTCAGTTTCTGTTTCGCACCAGCAAAGTAGATTTATCACTATACGTGTCTCTTCCTCCCCTGCGTTTCACATTCTAGAAGCGAACAGCTGGGTTCTGATAAAGTCATCTGCATCATTACGACAGCTACAGTCATTTTCACAGGGTATGCTTTTGTCTGATACGTCATTCGAATCACACATCAATAAATTGTAGCACTAGTCGCATCTGATTGAGATCGCACACGCCTGCTTGGGTGGTAATGCTCGACCTGCAGACAGCTCGTTCCAGTCACACACGCCGCCCCAAACCTTCAGCTTACAAATTTTGCTGTACGTGTTACTAAACTGAGTACTACGAGATGAGGAGTCAATGGCCGGAAGTCAGTGTTTCAGGGGATTAGAAGTCTTGAATGAGCAAAGCCCGCCGGCCACTGTGGCCGAGCAGTTCTAGAAGCTTCAGTCTGGAGCCGCGCGACCGCTACGGTCGCAGGTTCGAATCCTGCGTCGGACATGGATGTGTGTGATGTCCTTAGGTTAGTTAGGTTTAAGTAGTTCTAAGTTCTAGGGGAGTGATGACCTTAGATAAGTCCCATAGTGCTCAGAGCCATTTGAACCATTTTTTGTAAACTGCTTCTGTTTCGTCAATGCTGTTGGTGGCGCTTCCTTAGAAAGCAACGGATGGTTGTACGTTGTGTCCACAATGGATCTTTTCCTATGGGATTACATCAAATCGTTGATGTATGACACGCTAACAGAAACGGAAGAGTGACTTGTTGTTAGGATCCTATCTGTCTGTCTGTCTGACTCTCTCTCAAAAAAGCAGACAAAAGGATATTTGGTAGAACTGGTAAAAAAATTATGCATTGCGGTTTACATTCGTTACTTTCACCAGTTAAGTTGTTGTTATAAAGCGCAAATTGTTTGTGTCAACAAAAAACTGACGACTGGCTTCAGATCATTGGTTCCTTGTCTCAGAATACAGAGTTAACGATTCTCTATTATCTATACATGATGACCCTAAAGTTTAAGGACACTCTTTAGAGACTGTACGTCATTGTCTCGAGCTAACTTCCAAACTTGTATCATTAGTGTCTGAGGAGCAGTAGGGGCACGTCGTATTATACTGTTCATGTGCCACTCGGATGGGAAGGCTACACCTGAACACGGAGGGTCACTTTATGCTATTACAGTGACAATTGTATTTCAGCTCTTGCATCTCTTTTATGTTCTAGGGGTATCGCCTTTTACTAGTAATCAAACAATCTCGGGTTCGAGTCCAGCCAAGGCTTAAATTTTGACTAAAAATCATCACCAATGGTAGCCGAAGACATCCGTATAAGCAATCATTCTCGTTCTGCCAACACCCTTGTCAAAGAGGGTGGAGGAGTGGACAGACTTCAGAGCAAGCTCTTCCCTTGGAGATGAGACACTGCCCCAAAAGGTGGAAGTCTCAGCAATGACCAACGGCATAAGGATGCAGAAGGCAATTGAAACCACGGCATTAAAGACACGCTACGTGTATCCACAGCACATGTGGCGCGTAACTGAAAAAATTTCATGATAAACTCCTCACTGGGAAAAGATCCAAAATTAGTCCCCTACTTGCGTCCTGAGGAACGGACTCCCACGAGGAAGGTAATCATGAGAAAAAGATTGAATAACCGACGAAAGAGTAACGTTGTGCAAGTCGGAGCGTAGAATGTCAGGCATTAGAATGCGATACGGCACAAGAAAAACCGAAAAGGGAAATGGGAAGGCTCAGTCTAGATATAGTGATGGTTAGTGAAGTGAAATGGAAAGAAGATAAAGATTTCTGGCCAGACAAATGTAGGATAATATCAATAACAGCATAAAATGGTGTTGAATAAAAATGCAAATTTTCGTTTGTTCTAAATAAAATTGTGCCTGAAGTTCTTGACCGATTGCTTTGAAATTTTGACACAACAATGCATTATAATACGGGAGTCTTTGTAGGTACCTGTTATATACAAGATATCTTTTGTAACAACGTTTCTCTACTTACAAAAACTATATCTTATATATATTAAAAATAGGTATATGAAACATGAACGTGTGCCAATGCAACGTTGTGTCGTTCGGTCAAAAATTTCGGAGATTTGTTTTTAGGAACATTTACAGTTTGTATATAAGTTCAAACATAGATGTTCGTTTCTTAAAACTCTGAGATCTTCCTTACTGATTGCTTTGAAATGTTCAAATAAGATTGCACTCGAATACTCAAGTGTTTTTATATACCTATTGGAACGTCATCTGGCATAAATGCAATAAAAGAGGTAAAGTTATAAAAATGTAAATATTTTTTGTTCAAAATCGTTGATCTCCGAAATTTCTAAACCGATTGTTTGAAATTTTGACTCAACTTTGAATTCCAAAACTGGCATGTTTTAGGTTCCTAACTCTTTAACATATGTGTACTTACAATCCAATATGTATATATAAAGCGGAAACACTATCACCAAAGAACGTCAAAATACACCTTTCCGATTTACTTCAAATTTTTACACGTTACTATAATAACTGCTTAGACACATACACACTAAATACTTATTAATATAAACAATAATAAAATGTTGTTAGCAAACAGGAAAGTTGTATTAATAGCTTACTGGTTTTTGATTAGAATGCTACTACAGAATCTGAATTTGAAATAATAATAAACAAGGATCAAGGTCAGAGAGAGGGAGGAAGAGGAGATGTACAAAAGGTTGGGAAGAAATGGACATTGAGAATGACGGGAAGAAGGAGATAAAGAGGGACAGGGGCCAGGAGAAGATGGAGAGAGAGGAGGCGCAGAAGGAAGAGATAGACACAGAAAGGGTGAAGAGAAGATGGACAGAGATAGGGGAGAGAAAGAGATAAGGACGTATATCCAATACTCATCCGTATTAGAACCTTGTGCTTTTTCTTTTCTTTCTTGTCTATTTAAGCAGACTGAGCCATAGAAAAGCATGACAGGGTACAGCTAGTAATTTCATAAAGATAAACTTAAACAGACTTGAACATTTGCTTATAACACATTGGTTTCAGTTTTAACTTTTATAGAGCCCCTTGCCTGAAACGTTGAAAAAATAATGAAATAATTAATATTTAAGCCCACACTGTGCTTGGTTTGTAATGGGCTACTGTGAAACATCAACAGCAGGGGATGGACAATGGCCTCGTCATGATTTCATGGCTTTTATCGTTGTTTCTGGTCATTTTTTATTTTTTCTGCAGTTAACCATTGAAGGTAGGATAAGAAAATTTATTAATATTATTTTTAAAATAAATGCTGAATAATATAGCACAATTAATATCCCATTTAAAATTGTGGTTTTCAGAAAAACTATGAAACATGATGGAAATTACATAAATTGAACTTCTAAAATTGCCACATTCATACCACTTCAAACTATACAATTTCATTTAAGAATTTTACTTTGAATTGTTTCTGAGCTATGACTCTCAGAATTATGTGATTTTATTAAATTACGGTAAATTTGATCCCTAAGAAACAAAGCTCCGAGTTTGCAAAAGACGTTAACTTTAAAAAAAATCGAGGTTTCCTACTGTCCGAAGTGAAATGGAGCAGCCCACTTATTCCGGTGTCACAAGCAGAAGCTTAATAAGTAAAGAAAGTATGCGAGGAGGGTGAATCGGTAACTCAGTATGTGAAGGGAAATAAGAACATGATAATCATGCGGTACTGGAAAGCGGTAGTAGGGGAGAGAATAAAAGAAAGAGCTACCGGAAAATTTGGGCTTGTTAGTAGGAATGGGACAGGAGAGGTATAATTGAGCTCTACAATAAATGAGAGAGAGTAATAGCGAATTCACTGTTCAAAAATCACAAGAGGAAGTGGTAAACTCGAAAAATATTCGGCGGCTCTGGAAGATCCCACCAGGATTATATCATGGCTAGAATGAGATTCCGAAGTCAGATATCAGATTGCAAGACGTACCCAGCAGCAGATCATAGATAGATTCGAATAACAGTTTAGTAAGGATGAAGAATAGACTGTAGTTTAAGAGCGTATTCCGGAACAATCACTGTGGAATGAAGTGGGGCACTGAAGCAATTAGAAATGTAAAATGGGTTCGAAGTTCAATTGAAGAGCAATAGACATCTCTAGAAAAGGTAATCACAGAAGTTGCTAAGAAACTTTGGATAACAGACGAGATACTACAATGATCGACGACAGGAGGCAGTACAAAAGTGTTCAGAGAGGACAGGAGAGGAGTAATTCAAGTCACTTAGGAATGAAATAAATGCGAAGTGCAGGGAAGCCGGGCGAAATGGCAGCAGAAAGTTTGTGAAGAAATCGAATAAGAAATGGTCGTTGGAAGGACTGATTCAACATAAAGAAAAATCAAAACAACCTTTGCTGAATTTACCGATAAAGCTATCATGGTGGTTATCACACTGGACTCGCATTCGGAAGGACGACGATTCAAATTCGGATCCGGAAATCCATGTTTAGGTTTTCCGTGATCGCCCTAAATCGCTGCAGGCAAATGCTGACATGGGTTCTTTGAGCCTGTGCTCCGTCTCTAATGACTTCGATGTCGACGGAAAGTTAAAATCTAATCCTCCTCTCTTTTTTTGTGAAATTAAAATCAAGGGCTTCAACATTAAGAATGCAATCGTAATTCCGCTGTTAAACGCGCAAGAGAGAACTGATACGTGGAAAAAGTACATTGTAAGCTTCTACGAGGGGCAGGACTTATCTGATGACGTGATAGAAGAAGAAACAGAAGTTAATGTGGAAGACGTAGGGACTCCAGTATTAGAGTCAGAACCTTAGAAGACTTGCGATAAAATAAGGCGGAAGGGGATAGATAACATTGCAATTGAACTTCTAAACTTATTGGCGGAAGCTGAAACCGAACGACTATTCAATCTGGTGAGGAGAGTCTATGAGACTTTCGGAGAAATATTATCCACATACGCGAAGATAGCAAGAGTGGATAAGAATGAGAACTGCCGCACAATCGTTTAACGTCTTGTGCATTCAAGTTGCTAAAAAGAATAACATACAGAAGAACAGAAAAAAATCGAGGGGCTGCTAGATGACAGTTTTAGAAAAGTTAAAGACAGCAGAGTGGCAACTCAGGGATGGTGACTGATAACGGAAACAAGACATAAGAAAGTCAAGACACATTCATTGAATTTGATCGACCTAGAAAAAGCGTTCGACCATGTGAAATGGTGCAAGCGGTTTGAAAATCAGAGAGAAATTGGAGTAGGCTACAGGGAAAGACGGGTAATATACAATATGTAAGAGAACCACGAAGGAACAAGCGGAATAGAAGACCAAGAATTAAATACGCGGATTAAAAGACGTGTAAAGTAGGAGTGCAGTCTTTCGTTCCTATCTTTCAATGGAAGAAGCAATGACGGAAATAAAAGAAAAGTTGAAAAGTGATTGTTGTTGTGGTCTTCAGTCCTGAGACTGGTTTGATGCAGCTCTCCATGCTACTCTATCCTGTGCAAGCTTCTTCATCTCCCAGTACCTACTGCAACCTACATCCTTCTGAATCTGTTTAGTGTATTCATATCTTGGTCTCACTCTACGATTTTTACCCTCCACGCTGCCCTCCAATACTAAATTGGTGACCCCTTGATGCCTCAGAACATGTCCTACCAACCGATCCCTTCTTCTAGTTAATTTGTGCCACAAACTTCTCTTCTCCCCAATCCTATTCAGTACCTCCTCATTAGTTATATGATCTACCCATCTAATCTTCAGCATTCTTCTGTAGCACCACATTTCGAAAGCTTCTATTCTCTTCTTGTCCAAACTAGTTATCGTCCATGTTTCACTTCCATACATGGCTACACTCCATACAAATACTTTCAGAAACGACTTCCTGACACTTAAATCTATACTCGATGTTAACAAATTTCTCTTCTTCAGAAACGCTTTCCTTGCCATTGCCAGTCTACATTGGATATCCTCTCTACTTCGACCATCATCAGTTATTTTGCTCCCCAAATAGCAAAACTCCTTTACTACTTGAAAAGTGATAAGATTCACTTATGACATTGCTATCTTCAAAGTGAAGTATAAGTACAGGGCCCCTTGATGGGCGTAAACACTGGAATGAGTACTGAATATGAATTAAGAATAAACTGAAGAAGGGCAAAACGAATGAGGAATAGTAGAAATGAGGTTAGCGATAAACGTAACGTCATCATTGGTGAAATTACAAATTAGGGCAAGTTAAGGAAATTTGTTCCTTTGGAAGCAAAATAAAAATTTCATACGAAGAAAGGATGGCATAAAAAGCAGATTCGTACATGGGAAGAGGACATTCCATGCCAAGAAAAATCAGATAGTGTCAAACATAGGTGTTAACTTGAAAAATAAATTTGTGAGAACGTACGTTTATAACGCAGCATTGTATGATAGCGAATCATGCACGTGAGAACAAAGGGAAAGACGACAATCAAGGCGTTTGAGATGTGATGGTACAGAAGGATTTTGAAAATTAGGTGAACGAGGAAGATAAGGAATGAGGAGCCTCTCCACAGAATCGGTGAAGAAAGGAATATATGGAAAACATTGATAAGAACCAAAAGAAATGAGTGTTTTAACATGAAAGTTCCTGGCAGATTAAAACTGTGTGCCGGACCGAAACTCGAACTCGGGACCTTTGCCTTTCGCGGGCAAATGCAAGTGGTAGAGCACTTGCCCGCGAAAGGCAAAGGTCCCGAGTTCGAGTCTCGGTCCGGCACACAGTTTTAATCTGCCAGGAAGTTTCATATCAGCGCACACTCCGCTGCAGAGTGAAAATCTCATTCTAGTGTTTTAACATGTCTAAAGCAAGGAAAAGAAGACTACAATATCAGAAAACATGACAATCTGCAGAAGGAATGGCGGGTATACACTATCAAGCCTCAGTGTGACCACGTGTCAAAAGCCTGAATAACCGCCTTTTGCAGCACGGTCCGTTGTGAGACTTGCAGGTGAACCCACTCAGTGAGGTTCTGGAAGGTACCAACAGATATGTGCAGCCATTCCGACTCCACTGCCGTGGCCAACTGCGTTAAGTCTCTCAGTTCAAGATCCATGGCGCGTACAGCCCGATCTAAGTGGTTCCACAAAATCTCGATTGAGTTTAAATCCGGTGAGTTTGTTGGCCACGGGATCACGATAAACTCATTCTGGAGCTCTTCGAACCACACACGCACTCTGCGAGCTGTGTGAGACGTTGCTTCGTCCTACTGCTAGTTGTCAGCAATACAAGGTTAGACAAACTACAATAGGGGAGGACATAGTCTCCAAAGATAAATGCGTACTGTGTTGATACATTGTTCCTTCCAGAATGACGAGGTCACTCAGAGAATGCCACAAAAAATTCCCCAGACCATACCGCTCCCGCCAGGGTTGCACGATGTTTGCTTTCAGATGTTTCGCGCCGTACACGCCAGCAGCCATCTGTTCAATGGTTCAAATGACTCTGAGCACTACGGGACTCAACGGCTGAGGTCATAAGTCCCCTAGAACTTAGAACTACTTAAACTAAGGACAACACACACATCCATGCCCGAGGCAGGATTCAAACCTGCGACCGTAGCGGTCGCGCGGTTCCAGACTGCAGCCATCTGTCTTATGGAGCATAAAAAGTGATTCATCTGGAAAAGCTACCTGCCGCCACTCGGCAGACCTCCAGTCTGTGGTACTGGCGTGCAAATTCCAGCCTTCGTCATCTAAGAAAAGCACTCAGCATGCGTGCATGAACCAGGCAACTGTTGCGGAGGCTCACACACAGCAACGTTCGGTGAACGGTCGTTCAGGAGACACTGTTGGTAGTCGTGTGGTTCATCTGGGCAGTCAGTTGCTCAACAGTTGGACGTCTATTCGCCCGTACATACCTCCACAGCCGTCGTTCGCCGCTGTCATCTGTGGCCCCTGGTTTTGAGTAGCGCAGTTTTTCTATGCACAGTATTCTTTAACCACAGTGGCATGCGAACAGTTTAAAAACTTACCAGTTTCTGAAATACTTCCAGCCTCGGCCTGCGTACATACCTCCACAGCCGTCGTTCGCCGCTGTCATCTGTGGCCCCTGGTTTTGAGTAGCGCAGTTTTTCTATGCACAGTATTCTTTAACCACAGTGGCATGCGAACAGTTTAAAAACTTACCAGTTTCTGAAATACTTCCAGCCTCGGCCTGAAAGCCAGTGCATGCGGTTTTAGAAGTCAGATAAATCGATCAGTTTCTCCATTACGACAACATGTGCACTGTTTTTCGTGTCCCTCTGATGCTGATGCGCTTTATATAACCTCCATTGCTAGTGCAGCGGACCGTGAATGGCTAATGCACGTTAACGTAGAATATACAGGGTTATTACAAATGACTGAAGCGATTTCACAGCTGTACAATAACTTTATTATTTGAGATATTTTCACAATGCTTTGCACACACATACAAAAACTCAAAAAGTTTTTTTAGGCATTCACAAATGTTCGATATGTGCCCCTTTAGTGATTCGGCAGACATCAAGCCGATAATCAAGTTCCTCCCACACCCGGCGCAGCATGTCCCCATCAATGAGTTCGAAAGCATCGTTGATGCGAGCTCGCAGTTGTGGCACGTTTCTTGGTAGAGGAGGTTTAAACACTGAATCTTTCACATAACCCCACAGAAAGAAATCGCATGGGGTTAAGTTGGGAGAGCGTGGAGGCCATGACATGAATTGCTGATCATGATCTCCACCACGACCGATCCATCGGTTTTCCAATCTCCTGTTCAAGAAATGCCGAACATCATGATGGAAGTGCGGTGGAGCACCATCCTGTTGAAAGATGAAGTCGGCGCTGTCGGTCTCCAGTTGTGGCATGAGCCAATTTTCCAGCATGTCCAGATACACGTGTCCTGTAACGTTTTTTTCGCAGAAGAAAAAGGGGCCGTAAGCTTTAAACCGTGAGATTGCACAAAACACGTTAACTTTTGGTGAACTGCGAATTTGCTGCACGAATGCGTGAGGATTCTCTACCGCCCAGATTCGCACATTGTGTCTGTTCACTTCACCATTAAGAAAAAATGTTGCTTCATCACTGAAAACAAGTTTCGCATTGAACGCATCCTCTTCCATGACCTGTTGCAACCGCGCCGAAAATTCAAAGCGTTTGACTTTGTCATCGGGTGTCAGGGCTTGTTGCAGTTGTAAACGGTAAGGCTTCTGCTTTAGCCTTTTCCGTAAGATTTTCCAAACCGTCGGCTGTGGTACGTTTAGCTCCCTGCTTGCTTTATTCATCGACTTCCGTGGGCTACGCGTGAAACTTGCCCGCACGCGTTCAACCGTTTCTTCAGTCACTGCAGGCCGACCCGTTGATTGCCCCTTACAGAGGCATCCAGAAGGTTTAAACTGCACATACCATCGCCGAATGGAGTTAGCAGTTGGTGGATCTTTGTTGAACTTCGTTCTGAAGTGTCGTTGCACTGTTATGACGACTGATGTGAGTGCATTTCAAGCACGACATACGCTTTCTCGGCTCCAGTCGCCATTATGTCTCACTGCGCTCTCGAGCGCTCTGGCGGTAGAAACCTGAAGTGCGGCTTCAGCCGAAGAAAAAACTTTATGAGTTTTTCTACGTATCTGTAGTGTGTCGTGACCATATGTCAATGAATGGAGCTACAGTGAATTTATGAAATCGCTTCAATCATTTGTAATAGCCCTGTAGGTGGTGGTCACATTAACATGACTGAATCGTGTACAACAAACTGTATAGATAATCGACAGCGTTATATCACGGTATCCCAGCACGCTGCTAGATGTGCCAAAAATAATGACAGTATGAGGTAACGGACGAGCTGTGGCTCCCTGGAAATATTCTAAATTCGGAGTTGATGGAGCCGCGCTGGGGTCTCTCGGCGGGCCAGCCTCGGCTCGTCGGCGGCCACGTGGTGTCGAACGTTAGCCGGTGTCGATCGGCCGCGTGTCTGGGAATTCCATGGTGATGCTGTGTCAATGAAGGAGACATGCACGGAGTGCCAAAGATGACGGAGTTTGTGATGCCTTAATGGCAGGTATTTCACAGTTCATGTAGAAATTAATAGTAGTCAGAGGAATCATGATACCTCACAAATAAACATTTCCATTACTACACTCCTGGAAATGGAAAAAAGAACACATTGACACCGGTGTATCAGACCCACCATACTTGCTCCGGACACTGCGAGAGGGCTGTACAAGCAATGATCACACGCACGGCACAGCGGACACACCAGGAACCGCGGTGTTGGCCGTCGAATGGCGCTAGCTGCGCAGCATTTGTGCACCGCTGCCGTCAGTGTCAGCCAGTTTGCCGTGGCATACGGAGCTCCATCGCAGTCTTTAACACTGGTAGCATGCCGCGACAGCGTGGACGTGAACCGTATGTGCAGTTGACGGACTTTGAGCGAGAGCGTATAGTGGGCATGCGGGAGGCCGGGTGGGCGTACCGCCGAATTGCTCAACACGTCGGGCGTGAGGTCTCCACAGTACATCGATGTTGTCGCCAGTGGTCGGCGGAAGGTGCACGTGCCCGTCGACCTGGGACCGGACCGCAGCGACGCACGGATGCACGCCAAGACCGTAGGATCCTACGCAGTGCCGTAGGGGACCGCACCGCCACTTCCCAGCAAATTAGGGACACTGTTGCTCCTGGGGTATCGGCGAGGACCATTCGCAACCGTCTCCATGAAGCTGGGCTACGGTCCCGCACACCGTTAGGCCGTCTTCCGCTCACGCCCCAACATCGTGCAGCCCGCCTCCAGTGGTGTCGCGACAGGCGTGAATGGAGGGACGAATGGAGACGTGTCGTCTTCAGCGATGAGAGTCGCTTCTGCCTTGGTGCCAATGATGGTCGTATGCGTGTTTGGCGCCGTGCAGGTGAGCGCCACAATCAGGACTGCATACGACCGAGGCACACAGGGCCAACACCCGGCATCATGGGGTGGGGAGCGATCTCCTACACTGGCCGTACACCACTGGTGATCGTCGAGGGGACACTGAATAGTGCACGGTACATCCAAACCGTCATCGAACCCATCGTTCTACCATTCCTAGACCGGCAAGGGAACTTGCTGTTCCAACAGGACAATGCACGTCCGCATGTATCCCGTGCCACCCAACGTGCTCTAGAAGGTGTACGTCAACTACCCTGGCCAGCAAGATCTCCGGATCTGTCCCCCATTGAGCATGTTTGGAACTGGATGAAGCGTCGTCCCACGCGGTCTGCACGTCCAGCACGAACGCTGGTCCAACTGAGGCGCCAGGTGGAAATGGCATGGCAAGCCGTTCCACAGAACTACATCCAGCATCTCTACGATCGTCTCCATGGGAGAATAGCAGCCTGCATTGCTGCAAAAGGTGGATATACACTGTACTAGTGCCGACATTGTGCATGCTCTGTTGCCTGCGTCTATGTGCCTGTGGTTCTGTCAGTGTGATCATGTGATGTATCTGACCCCAGGAATGTGTCAATAAAGTTTCCCCTTCCTGGGACAATGAATTCACGGTGTTCTTATTTCAATTTCCAGGAGTGTATTATTTGCACGATTCTGATGGTGTAATCAGATTTTCAGTATCTTCATTAGTTTAAAGTTTAGTATCTGACGATAAATTGTACAAGTAACACACAGCAACGAATTTCCAAAATCTAAACGGTTCATCCGATTTTGTCGATCGACGTGTCTCCAGAATGCTATTAGTGTAAACCTAAACTGGTATAAATTACAGGCATGTAACTTGAGTAGTACGTGAGTTATTGGAGGTCAAAGTGGCCGATTACTATCGATCGCTTCAGGTCATAACTGCTCCACAGTGACATGAAAAAACGGTAGCAGCACGCTTATAAGTATATTTATTCATCTATGTCTTTGTTTATATCCGATATGGACTATTCATGAAGAAATTGGTCAATTAGTTACTGTGTTTTAGAAAGCACAGAGACATTAGGCTACTGACTTACTTCTGTTCTATTCTTTTGATATAAGTTTATTTAATTGTTTATGTATTTAATAATGTGTGTTAGAGCGTGTTTATAGTCCAGCCATAAGAATATTTATTTAGTTTCAAGTTATTTAAATGTAAATCGAGTATTTTGAATGTGTTTTCAATATGTTTGTGAGTGTGCGTTAGCTTGGAGACATGACGGAAACGCTATCTCCAATCACAGCGCACATTACTAAGGGAGTGAATGGATGGGAAGTTCGGGACAGTGCAGCACGAGGGACACTGACACAGGACAGGAGTGCTGAACGTGGCGGCCCGACGGATGCACGATCATGGCAGAGACATGTGGAGCGGTTTGCGCTTGGTCGCGGCAGATAGAAATACTTCGGAGTACCGACTTGTGCAGCTGTGAGATTTCCGTGGCTTCTACAGTGAAGACGTAGTATGCGTTTAGAAGTGAATATCTTGCGAGCCATGTTGTTGTTCATAACTAATTATGTGCAGTAGGAATCTATTGTTTCCCCGTTATTCAACTTATATTTTATTTAATTGCTGGACCAGCGACACCAGTAAATGTTTTGTAGTAATAAACGGCATTCTCAAAGGTACTTCTACTATCGTACTCATCATTTAAAGTCGTTAAAACAGTACCTGAAGATTTTATTTAATTGTAATCTTTTATTTATAAATTTCTACGTTACATTCGCAATTGCCGAGTGATAGGAACCTTCGACGATTCGATTCATGTGTATATTCATATTGTATACTGTAGACTCAGCAGTATTTGGCTTGTAATGCGGCAACTACGTATCCCAGCCCCTAGACAACGAAACTAGCCAAAACTCTTAATATTTCAACTCTGTGTCTGTTGGCGCATAGTTGAGGGCCATCATACGATTTCATTTTATTATTTAAAAGCCCGCAACAGAGACCATTAATCACACGAGTATCGTGTGGTAATTCGTTTCCTGCATCTGACGAGGAACGACTATAACAATCCATGCTGAGTTGTGGAAGTGTGCCCCAACAATGCACCACAGTACGACAGCAATTAGTCGGCGCAAACGCTTCCGGTGTGGTCGAACAAGTCTAAATGGCGGAGAAGGAATTGGCAGACCATTTCTCCGTGCGGAAACGAGAATCGCAAGAGAAATGGAGGCCGTGACGCTCGAGGACCGTCGAATCACAATCGAGGCGATATTCGAAAAAGTGAAACTCAGCCATGTCCCAATTTTCAACATCTTGCACAACATTTTGAATGTTGTGTTCTGCCCATTCGTCTAATATAGGGTGCTTAGGAAGCCTGCTTTCTCGGATGGCTAAACAACAGTTCAACGAAATAGTATTAATAGATTTTTATTACAGTAAGATAAACGACAACACTTAACTTTGCGTATTCACAAAGCAAGCAAAGTCCGCCCCCAGTAGCTGAGTGGTCAGCACGACAGAATGTCAGTACTAAGGGTCCAGGTTCGATTCCCTGCTGGGTCGGAGTTTTTCTCTGCTCAGGGACTGGGTGTTGTGTTGTCCTAATCATCATCATCATTTCATCCCCATCGACGAGCAAGTCGCCGAAGTGGCATCCAATCGAAAGACTTGCACCCGCGAACGGTCTACCCGACGGGAGGCTCTAGTGACACGACAAATGAATGAATATCGCAAGCAAAGAGGTACATGCAATTAGTCAGTGTCCTTCGGTATATGCTTGTATAATTCCAATGGAAGCAAAACAGTACAGTTCGTAATTCACTGCTGTAGCGTTCGGAGAACGGCTCGTTTTCAACTCCCACCGCGGCCTCGCGTGGATCTGCACGGAGATAACTTGTCCTCCGATGTGTGATGGAGTTTGCAGCAGTTATTGCCGATGTAATGCGTCTTCACATGTGGGTCGTCTTCTTGGGGGTCTCCTCAGCACAGTTCTGCAGCGAGCAGGTGTGGCCAGCGGGTGGTGACGCTGCGTGGCAGTTTGCGGCCCAGCGTCCGGATTTGGGCGGTATGTGACCGGCCAGCACGTTCGTAAAATCGCACCGCGGCCAAGCGGAGCAGCGCTTATATTCTCTTCGAGTAGAGGCCGCTCCTGTCTCGGTGTCGTCCTAGAGAGGGGAGCATCAGCGTCCTATTGGCTGACGTCGTCTCACCGCCCTCTCTGCTGTAACGTTCCTGGCCGACGCGACAGCGTTTGACATTACGCCCGAACATTGAACATGATAACGGTCGCGGCCCGTCAGATTCCGTGACTGTTCACAGCCATTTGAAAACGCCCGCCGAGCCGAGACACCACCGAAAATGTTGCAGTTGTGTCAGGCCAATCCAGATTACTTCTTTAGCTGCTGTCACCGTGGACGAGTGCTGTGTATATCAGTTTGACCCGGAAGCACAGGAGTAAGCAAGCAATGTTATACAGGGATTCACTATCCTCGAAAAACACAAATATACAACCATCATCGGCCAAAGAGATGTTGAGTGTTTTTGAAACTGTCATGGTGTGCAGCTAACACGTGATTCTTGTAAGGGGCGAACCGTTATAGTATATGGGACAGTCAAACGAAAACCAAACACCCACCACATCGGAGCCTGCGAATGGTTCCATTCAGAAGTAATCATCACACGCTCTAGACATGTATCCCACTCGAAGACGACACGATCAAAATAGTTCAAATGGCTCTAAGCACTATGGGACACAAGATCTGAGGTCATCAGTCCCCTAGACTTAGAACTACTTTAACCTATTGTATTGTATTGTGTGTTACCAGGGACTTAGAAACGACGGAGAGGCTCTGTCCCCGCCGCAGCCGCAGTGGTCCACAACCCCACGACGT
This sequence comes from Schistocerca americana, assembly GCF_021461395.2. Taxonomy (NCBI): domain Eukaryota; kingdom Metazoa; phylum Arthropoda; class Insecta; order Orthoptera; family Acrididae; genus Schistocerca; species Schistocerca americana. Next base: position 170,719,754 of record NC_060119.1, on the reverse strand, counting down.
CTACCGCAGTCCACTTCACCCCTCCGTCGCCCCACACCAAACCCAGGGTTATTGTGCGGTTCGGCCCCCGGTGGACACCCCCACCCCCCACCCCCCAGCGAACGTCTCACACCAGACGAGTGTAACCCCTATGTTTGCGTGGTAGAGTAATGGTAGTGTACGTGGACGTGGAGAACTTGTTTGCGCAGCAATCGCCGACATAGTGTAACTGAGGCGGAATAAGGAGAACCAGCCCGCATTCGCCGAGGCAGATGGCAAAGCGCCTAAAAACCACCCACAGACTGGCCGGTTCACCGGACCTCGACACAAATCCTCCGGGCGGATTCGTGCCGGGGACCAGGCGCTCCCTCTCGCCCGGAAAGCCGTGCGTTAGACCGCACGGCCAACCGGGCGGACACTTAAACCTAACTTAACCTAAGGACATCACACACACCCATGCCCGAGGCAGAATTCGAACCTGCGACCGTCGCAGCAGCGCGGTTCTGGACGACACGATCAATTCCTGTCTCGTAGAACGCGGTCAGCCACTGACGGGTCCACAACCGGACCCACTCTCGCAGTTCCTCGTCCGATTGAAACCGACGTCCATGCGTGTCTTTCTTCAGGTGCCTAAAGGTGTGAAAATCACACAGTAAGTGGTGTTGTACGGAGGATGTTGCAGTGTTTCCCAACCAAATCGCTGGACCGAAGCTTTCGTCCGATTCCGACAGTCTGAGGGCAAACGGCAAAGAAATCCAAAGCTGTTAATACAAGTTCTGGTAAGTTCACGATGAACTTCTTCTTCAATTTCAGGGGCCCTCATTGAGTTTCTCGAGCGTGGAACCATAATCAGTGCACAGCGCTAAGAAGACACTTTACAGAAAATGTGACGCGCCATCAGCTCCAAACGCCCAGAAATGCTGTCAGACGGAACCACACTATTGCACGATAACGCTTGCCCCTACATTGCCGATCGACATACGTGGACGTCGGTTTGAGTCGGACGAGGAAATACAAGAGTGGGTGGTGTTGCTGTGGATCCGACAGCGGCCGACCGCGTTCTGCGAAACAGGAATTGACCATCTCATCTCCTAATGGGATATGTGTCTTAACACATTACTTTTGAGTGGAACCATTCCAAGGTCATAGTATGGCGCGTTTTCGGTTTTTATTTGACTGCCCCTCGTAATATGCTAACGAAATGCCATTACGAGTTGTGGGAAGTTGCCAATACCAAACATGGCGGGAACGGAGTGTTTCAGATCCATGACAACGAACCAGCTTATTATGTAGAGGGCATCGCCAGATACGTTACTTCTTTCGGCTGTGAAATCCTACTTCCCTCCCTGTTGTCTTCTTATGGCACACAGTTTCCTTGGATGCAGAAAACCCTTTCTTGCCAGGCTTCTCCACAATAGCGACGATGTGATTTTGGAGGTGGAACGTTCCTTGAACAGCCAAAATGCAAACTTCTACAACCAAGGTGTCTGGGCAAAATTGTGTCGCATTCAAGAGTGAATATGTGGAGGAGGATTAACACGGTCACCAAGTCTCGTGTTCGCAGCTCGAGTTTTTCAGTGTTGTAATTAAAATTTCACGACTGCCCTTCCTTATCGCGCGGAGGAGATCGTGCCGGACGTATTGGGTAATCCGCAGCGTTCACCGTGAGCGCCCTCGGGTGAGACGCGTGCACCGCCCTCTCGGCTGCTGACCGGCGGCTGTGGGCGGTGTGACGTCACACTCCCTGGGGCGGCCGGCCGTGAACTTTGCTCTTGCGCCGCAGGGTGCACTCCGCTTCCCGTTGACCATCGGTCCCTCGGGTAGAGGCCATACATAACCCCTCCCTGGCAGCTGCCTCGTATTTTGTGTCGCCTTCGAGCCAGCCGGCCCTTCTGATTAAGCGAAGCCACGTCACTGTCACAGTCTTCTTCTTGTACGAGGCCGGGCCCCTTTCACGTATCTGGCGCACCTCAGGGTGCAATATTGGTTCCACTACCATTCTTGTCGTAAAGGATGAGCCAGGTAATATTTTTCACTTCAGATATCACTTCACACATCAAACACGTAAGTAATCTGTCTTCACCTGTGATTCTTCAATTTCTACAGGCGTATTTTATGACGAAATAAATCTCGGGTGAACAGCTTGGTATGAGTGTGCATAGGACGCAATATTTCGGCAATCAACCACGTTGCCATCATCAGGTGCGCTGATGAACTGATCGGTGGTGGGCCGGCGCCATGTATATATAGGACAATCCCCCTCCCGCTCCTCCCTCAGGCGCTTCAGGCGCAGGTTTTCACATATTTCAACGTCATAAGAGGCTTTAAAATTAACAGAGTACGTGTTTTCTTAAGCTACATCTAGCTTTCCCAGTCTTCCATGTTGCATTCACGAATGACGTGTGGGAATAAGGACTGTCGATAAACCACCATATGAGCTGTAATATAGCTGATTTTCTCGTCGTGGTCATTTCGCGAGACGTATTTTGGAAGAAGTTTATATGTTGACGAAATTTTATCGGTAAACCTCTCCGAGAGGCACAGCGTCTCACTTTGTTTAACGTATCAGTAATGTTGTGCCATCTGACGATCCCGGATCAAAATGCGCCGCTCTCCTCTACAGGGTGAAAAGTATTTAAACCGACAAACTCTGGGAGGTTGTAGGGGACATCAAAACAAATATTTTTCCCTAATGTCATTTTTTCCTATGACGAGTATTTAAACCGGTGGAAGCCGTATTACGCTCTTCAGTTGTTAGAGGGCGTATTACGCTCTTCAGGTGCAGTCAACTGCTGTCCACCAGTGTAGTAGTGCATTGTCTCTCTTTACTAATGGAGCGATACACCTGGAGTGAGTACACTGACATGCTTGGTGCGTACTACGTAGCGCACCACAACGGGCGAGCTGCACAGCGGGTTTATCAACAACTATGTGCTAATCACCGTATCCCGCATCATGCGACCTTTGCTGCTGTGTACCAACGTCTGCGTGAGACCTGGTGCAATTGCACGTAACATGGGGACGAATCAGACGAATGTAAGAACACCCCTTCGAGAGCAATTGTTACGTCCATTTCACTTACAGCATGTTCACAACCTGGAACCAGTTGATGATCAACCCAGAGCACAGTTTTCGCAGTGGTACCTGGGACACTGTGAAATGCATCCTACATATCCATCCTCTGTGTTGTTTACCGATGAAGCAACGTTCGGGCGTGATGGGGTTTTCAACATGCACAATTCGCACATGCCACAGTTACCAGCTAGCGCTCATCAAGTGCGGTTCTTCGTTAATGTGTTGGTCGGTGTTGGTGGGGACCGCTTAACTGGGCCGTATCTGCTACCTAGGCCATTAAATGGCGGCACTATTGCAATTTTCTCGCCAGAGCATTGCCAGAATTGCTGGAAAACGTCCCGCTCCCTACAAGACAACGTATGTGGTTCCAACATGACGGGGCACCGGCACATTTCAGTCGTCGTGAGCGTCGATTCCTGAACCGACGGCTCGCAGAAACGTGGATTGGCGGATGTGGTCCTGTGCCACGGCCTGCTCGATCCCCAAATATGTCCCCTCTGGACTTTTTTGTTGGTTTAATTAATTTGTCGCCAGAGAAATCTTACTCTACCGGTTTAAATACTCCTCATAGGAAAAAATGACGTTAGGGAAAAATATTTGTTTTGATGTCCCCTACAACCTCCCAGAGTTTGTCGGTTTAAATACTTTTCACCCTGCATGTATCGTATCAATACAACTTGGTAAGGGTTCAAGAGAGAAGAACAGTACTCAACTACCGATCTTAAAAGTGCTTTGTAAGCCACTTCTTCCGTGGATTAGATACATTTCCTTAAGCTTTTTCAAATGACTGTCAGCCTGGCACCTTTTTCCATCGTTTTACACTGTCCAGTTGCAACAATGTGTTCAAATGTTCAAATGTGTGTGGGTTCCTTAGGGACCAAACTGCTTAGGTCATCGGTCACTAGACTTACACGCTACTTAACTTACGCTAAGAATAACACACACACCCATGCCCGAGGGAGGACTCGAACCTCCGGCGGGAGGGGCCACGCAGTCTGTGACACGACGCCCCAAACCGCGCGGCCACTCCGCGCGGCGCAACAATGTGACCACCACCGCCTATGTTCGACACCAACGTGCAGTAACCACTCACAGGCGACAGGTGGCAGAATTATCAGTGGAGGGTATACAGATCGTGTCGGGGGGACGCGGGAAACAGTGCAATCGTTGCCCTAAATGCGGAAACGGAGCAGTTTATCTGACGCCCAAAAGGGCATAATCATTGGCTTTCGGGCCAAGGGTAAAGTATTTCCAAAACGCCTAAGTTTCTTAAATGTTCACGTTCTAACAATACCACCACTTGCAATGTAGGTTAGAAATCATATTAATAATGTTGCTCATGCAGCATATGTTCGCTTTATCGGGCAACAACAAAGTTACTGACTGTGGATCGTATCGTCAGAACGGAAATAATGAAGTCACTGTAAAAGAGTCATTAATTTTGGCACTTATCTTGAATGGATTCCCACGTAGATTTCGTTGAAGTTGTTGTGGCTCATCTTGTTGATTCTATGGTGATTCCACTTTGACTGCTGGAAGGTCCAGATCTGTATTTTAGCACTATTTGAAGACCTAAAAAATGCGTTTTTCAGGAAATTCTCAATGATCAAATAATCCCAGATCAGAACAATGGTATGGTAGAAATAATTTTTGAGTTGGTGTTCACGATCAACATTTTTATTAAACTTCTTGTAAAGCCACATATACTTCTTCTTAGCTGTAACATCACCAAGAAAACAGTTTTGTATCAATATTCATATATTTAATTTCCACTTTAACCAAACACAAGACTTGACTGTTCTTTTACAAAGCGAAATAACTTCTGCAAAGTGAAACAAAGACTGCTCTATGCGTATCCGCGCCAAAACGGTTACAAGTAAGTCAAAGATTATGACAGTCTCACAGAAATGAATACACAAGAGAACCATATCACTGTAATATATCGACATATCGGAGTACCTATACATTAATAAAACCAAATGTGAATATTGTCCGTTCTCGCTTCCCACGCCCGGGTTCCCGGGTTCGATTCCCGGCGGGGTCAGGGATTTTCTCTGCCTCGTGATGGCTGGGTGTTGTGTGCTGTCCTTAGGTTAGTTAGGTTTAAGTAGTTCAAAGTTCTAGGGGACTGATGACCATAGATGTTAAGTCCCATAGTGCTCAGAGCCATTTGAACCATTTGTGAATATTGTCACAAAAATATGTCTGTTACATCGCAGAAAAGTAGTACGGTATTACTGGTATCGAGAATTGGGGTTGGAGTGCCGTAATGGTCACGTAAATAAAGAACCATTACAACGTGCTGCCATGGTTAAAGTGTACAGTGCATGATAAAATGGCGCTATCAAAAACTGATGCTGAGGCAGCTGCGGTGTGGGTCATAGATGACGGGGCTAAATGATAGCTGTGTAGATGGACATGGACGAGTAGATGTGCAAATGTTGTTAACAGTGTCTCATCGACGGCAAACAAGTGACACTGCGAAGTGGCTAGCAGACTGGACTCGCATTCGGGAGTACTACAGTTCAAACCCGCGTCCGGCTATCGTGATTTAGGTTTACTTTGATTTCCTTAAGGCTCCTCAAACAAATGCCGAGATGGTTTATTTGAAAGAGCACAGCTACTTTCCTTCCCCATCCATACATAATCAGAGCTTGTGCTCCGTCTCTAATGACATCGTTGTCGACAGGACGTTAAACACTAATCTCCTCTTCCTCCTCCTGCTCAATGACAGTTCAGCGAACGTCGTTGTGTTTGGGACTCGCAGCAAGCGCCTGGTTCATGCACCCACGTGATCATCGACGAAGAAGGCTGGAATTTAGATGTCAGTATCCCAACTGGATGTCCACTGAGTTGGGGCAGGTGGCCTATTCTGATGAATCGTACTTTATGCTCCATCATAATGATGCCCGTTGTCGTGTACGGCGTGAAACGTCCGAAAGAAACATTCAGCAACAATGGTCAAAAGGATCCAGGCGGGTGTAGTGAGCGTTGTCGCCTGGGGGAATCTTTTCGTGGCATATACCAGGAATCTCGTCTTTCTGGGAGGCTCAATGCATCAACACAAGTATGATTCTATTCTTGGGACCATGTCCACATCTGCAGGCAGTTCTTTTATCCTCGGCACTGCAGCATCTACCAACAGAACAATGCAACGCGGCACACTGCTTGTTTGTAAGTGTGTGGTCCGAAGATTGCCAGGATGAGTTTATCGTTCTCCCTTGGCCAGCAAACTTCCGGGATTTAAACCCAATTGAGAATATGTGGGAGCACATCGCGCCATGGATCCGCTGCGGAGAAACCTGGGGCAGCCGGCTACAAAACTGGCCGGCATGGCTCAGACTTTTGACAGGTATTTTACGGTAGTTACTGCTCCCAGTGACCTGTCGTCAATGCCGTGATCGAACAATAATGGACCCCTCCGTTTACTCTTTGCCCTCCCTGAACCAATAGTAGTCGTTCTGCAACTCGTCCTGCATTTCTCTACAGTCTTTTGACCTAGAGATAGCAGCACCGTCCACGAATCGTCTCACGCAGTCTGAACTTCCAACGTTCTCCGCTAGATCACTCAGTCACACACACACACGCACACGCACGTGAGCGAGTGCGCGAACGCCCTCGCTAGCACACATTCACACACACGAGAGGGCACACACGCACACATACACACACAATTATCAGAAGCTGCCTTAGTAAACTCCCTTGTGGTAGTTCTGAAATTACCTCTACATTGTAGATTTTGTTCAGCTAAGAAGGGCCGGCCGGTGTGGCCGAGCGGTTCTAGACGCTTCGGACTGGAACCGCGCGACCGCTACGTCGCAGGTTCGAATCCTGCCTCGGGCATGGATATGTGTGATGTCCTTAGGTTAGTTAGGTTTAAATAGTTATAAGTTCTAGTGGACTGATGACCTCAGATGTTAAGTCCCATAGTGCTCTGGGCCATTTTTTCGGCTAAGAAGGGGGACTATATCAAATACCTCCAGGAAGGCAAGGAACACGGCGTCAGCGTGGGCGCCTCAGTATATGTCTCCCTGGATTTCATCGACAAACTGAGCGGCCGGTATTTAACAAAATAAATGTTAATTTTTAAAGAGGAATTTTTCGTTGTCCAAAAGCAGCATAATACGTCAGCAGTAAACACGCCCCATAATTCTACAACAGATTGGCGCCACCGACATGGGCCTATAATTACTCTCATTTATCCAACCACTGTCCATGAAAATGGAATGACTTGTGCTTTTTTCCGATCGCATTTCTGGGCTATTTCATAAACGTAACCGAAAATTCCGGAGTGAAAATGCGTTTCATGAGACCTAGCTCCGCGTTGAGTAGCACACCATCCAGAACTTTATTCCTCTTTCAAAGGAAATACGTGGCGCTTCGATAGCAGCTGCATTATAAGTTATATGTTGCTCTCGAGTGGATCGGATGGAGTGCTGGCAAAGCATTTTTTGAAGAGTTTTAAAACTCAGTTACCGTAACTCTCTATATAAAAATTTTCTTACTGAAGACTGAATTGGAAGTATTTCAAAGTACGTTTAAAATTACTGTGGTGTGACTCCTGATATAGAGAAGGGATATTTATCAAGGCATAGAATATACAGAACACCTTTTGACCGATATCAGTCTCTGTTGCATAGTTGTAGCAGTTGTGAGAACTGCTCCTCTTCTACAATCTGCTACAATTCTTATTTTTGATTTACTTTCGATACATTTCGTGGAAATAGAACTTGTCTCAGAATTCGCGTAGACAGTATTGATTGGAATCTGCCTGGCAACCATTCTGTGTCCTGTTCTGCTACCTCTTACCTCACCGACGCACCTACCCGTTGAAAACGGTATAAAATTCCCAGAGGGGCTTCATTAAACAAGTTCTAAGAAAAGCACAGGGACCACAAATTTAAATACGTTTTACTCCGTATTTTCTTTTCAAGGGATGATGCTGCAGGGTGAAAATCTCATTCTGGAAACATTCCCCAGACTGTGGCTAATCCATGTCTCCGCAGTATCCTTTCTTCCAGGAGTGCTAGTTCTGCAAGGTTCGCATAAGAGCTTCTGTAAAGTCTGAAAGGTAGGAGACGAGGCACTGGCAGAACTGAAGCTGTGAGGGCGGGGCGTGAGTCGTGCTTGGGCAGTTCAGTCGGTAGAGCACTTGCCCGAGAGAGGCAAAGGTGTCGAGTTCGAGTCTCGGTCCGGCAAACAGTTTTAATCTGCCAATAAGTTGAAGATCAGCGCACACTCTGCTGCAGAGTGAAAATCTCATTCTGATAACAGGTATGGTGTTTACCAAATGACATGCCAGGACTGTAGACCAATTTACATAGGACGCATAAGTATGAACTTTAATACCGGATACACAGAGCATAAAAGAGCATTGAAAAGTACAGCTGTCAATCTGCATTTACTGAACACCTTATGGGCATGAAAAGCAGTCCAACCAACATGAACACTGACTATAAAATTCGCAGTAATAGTGCCCCACAACATATAATCATTTAAGATAACCATCAAATAGAAAAAGCCGTAACTGAAGGAAAAGTGCCTGTAGATGACCAAGATTTGGTACGAGAACGTTCATTTGATACGCAGATTAATTAATTAAATAATTAATACGCAGTAATTAATTAATACACAGTTTTCTGCAATGGAATACTGCTCTCCGCCCTCAAAGAATTATCAGATAACACCATCCCATAAACACCGCAAACGCCCCATTTTCCAAAAACACACACACACACACACACACACATATATATATATATAATCTTCAGCATAGTATTAGTTAATGGTAGACATAACTGTAACATGCCATGTCGTAAAATTTCGAAGTAAATAACCATTCTATATGGTTGCAGATGACAAATTGTGAAACAAAACAACTGCATTAAATAACATAAAAATCCAGGAAATCCAGGAACACTTTACCTGTATTTCAAATATGTAAATACTATCTCGAAAACTCAAACTTATGTGTATACAAGTAGTAAAGAGCATTTTTTCCTGTGTTATAGGAAGAGATTAAGAAACCGACTGAGGATGGTGAAACTTCAGGGAAACATGCCTGGGAAATGAAAAGAAAAAGAAAAATTGTGTTATGCTCAAAGCGGACCATCTCCAAAAATAAATCTATTTGTAAGCAAATATGCACAGACGAGCTTCAGAATCGTTCAGATGGCTCTGAGCACTATGGGACATAGCATCTGAAGTCATCAGTCCCCTAGAACTTAGAACTACTTAAATCTAACTAACCTACAGACATCACACACATCCATGCCTGAGGCAGGATTCGACCCTGCGACCGTAGCGATCGCGCGGTTCTGGACTGAAGCGCCTAGAACAGCTCGGCCACAGCGGCCGGCTAGACGAGCTTCAGTGAGGCCGAGCGTTTCTAGGCGCTTCAGTCTGTAACCGCGCGACCGCTACGGTCGCAGGTTCGAATCCTACCTCGGGCATGGATGTATGTGATGTCCTTAGGTTAGTTAGGTTTAAGTTGTTCTAAGTCCTAGGGGACTGATGACCTCAGATGTTAAGATCCATTGTGCTCAGAGCCATTTGAACCATTTTTAGACGAGCTTCAATCTCAAGATGAATGTATTCATTTGTTGCCTCATTTTGGAACAAAAGTTCATGCAATCTTGAAACTAATGCTTAACTTGTGACCCAAACTTACATAATATAGGTGGCTGTAAGAGGGGCGCTCGATAAGCAAATCTGTAACGGATCGCACAGCTCTTCTCTGAATCATCTTTATACTGTACTTCAAATGAAAGTGGTCAACTAAACGCCGTCCGAACGGGCCTTGGAAGACCCAACGGTACCGACCTGCCGCTGTGTCATCCTCTCAGCCCAGGACCGTCACTGGATGCGGATACGGTGGGCATGTGTTCAGCACACCGCTCTCCCGGTCGTTGTCATGTTCGTGACCGGAGCCTCCACTTCTCGGTCAAGTAGCTCCTCAGTTTGCCTCACAAGGGCTGAGTGCACCCCGCTTGCCAACAGCGCTCGGCAGGCCGGTCGGCACCCACCCAAGTGCCAGCCCAGCCCGACAGCGCTTAACTGCGGTGATCTGACTTGAACCGGTGTTAACATTAGGTCAAGGCCATTGGCTAAGAGTAAGAACAATGGTCCAAAATCCATGCGGGGAGCGCTTCGCCAACGATCTCCGTCGTGGTTAAATTATGCTTCGTTAGAATGTTCAAATGAATCGCTTTATGGCATCTGACTCAAGGGCGGATCCAGGGGGGAGGGGGGGGGGGAGGGAGGAATGGGGGCAATTACCCCCCTTCCCCCCCCCCCCCCCCGGTGCGTGACCGTTTTTTTTTTTTACGACTGCTTTAGGGACTGATTACGTCGGCCTATCTAGTATGTTTTACTTGAAGTCGAAGATGTAAACAATGGCACGCAGTTTGATGTAACAATTCAAAATGAGACCTTGAAACCTCTTCCATCTAGCGTATAAACTACAGAAGAAACAACTATACTTACGAATAAAATGATAATACCTGCTGAGGCATGAGCGATCTGTGTCCCTTTTTTAGCACTTTCCCTGCAGTGCGTATGTAAGATTTTGTTTCTAGTGGCAATTTGCAAAGAGATTGTGTTGATAATTAAGCGATGAACACCGAAGGAATACTTGAAAATATTCTCATTCGTTGCAAATAGTGAGAACCTTACGACAGTCCCTTTTATTCTGCAACTGCACGTTATCGATCTGGATGAACGCTTCTCCCCCATTTTGGCTTTCGTCTCACTTTTGATGCGGAATGTGAACAAACATTAATTAGCCAAATGTAATAATGTACACGAAAATAACGTCTGTGGATTCATTCACAATCCATTCTCTCATACAGTAAGAATATAAAAGTTACGGTCAGCAGATTCAAACTTATACAGAAATCTAGAAAAGACTGAGGAAGATGCGTTTTCCTCATCAATATAATTTATTCTGAGGTACTAAGCGTATGCTTCTATTGCAATCTGAAAAAGGCATGAACTTCACGACAGAATTAGAATTTACCCGAGTTGTGGCTTTGCTCTAAACTTTTTGCTTATCTCGGAAGATGGGTTGGGTTTTTTGGGGAAGGAGACCAGACAGCGAGGTCATCGGTCTCATCAGATTAGGGAAGGATGGGGAAGGAAGGCGGCCGTGCCCTTTCAAAGGAACCATCCCGGAATTTTTCCTGGAGCGATTTAGGGAAATCACGGAAAACCTAAATCAGGATGGCCGGACGCGGGACTGAACCGTCGTCCTCCCGAATGCGAGTGCAGTGTCTATTTCGGAAGTCAAATGTTGAAGAAACAAACTGTTGTTTGCAGATAGCCAAGGAAACTGCCGGAGTAAAAGGAGGAATCTACTTATTTAAGAACATCGATGAATGACAACCGCCTCCTTGGTCTTCCACTTATGCATATTCATTACCAGATTCCTGTAGACGTAGAAAAAGTAATTACAAGATTTTCAAAAAGTGAGCTTAGAAGGAGATTAGAATTTAATATTTAAGAGCAGTATTGTGAATATACACTCCTGGAAACGGAAAAAAGAACACATTGACACCGGTGTGTCAGACCCACCATACTTGCTCCGGACACTGCGAGAGGGCTGTACAAGCAATGATCACACGCACGGCACAGCGGACACACCAGGAACCGCGGTGTTGGCCGTCGAATGGCGCTAGCTGCGCAGCATTTGTGCACCGCCGCCGTCAGTGTCAGCCAGTTTGCCGTGGCATACGGAGCTCCATCGCAATCTTTAACACTGGTAGCATGCCGCGACAGCGTGGACGTGAACCGTATGTGCAGTTGACGGACTTTGAGCGAGGGCGTATAGTGGGCATGCGGGAGGCCGGGTGGACGTACCGCCGAATTGCTCAACACGTGGGGCGTGAGGTCTCCACAGTACATCGATGTTGTCGCCAGTGGTCGGCGGAAGGTGCACGTGCCCGTCGACCTGGGACCGGACCGCAGCGACGCACGGATGCACGCCAAGACCGTAGGATCCTACGCAGTGCCGTAGGGGACCGCACCGCCACTTCCCAGCAAATTAGGAACACTGTTGCTCCTGGGGTATCGGCGAGGACCATTCGCAACCGTCTCCATGAAGCTGGGCTACGGTCCCGCACACCGTTAGGCCGTCTTCCGCTCACGCCCCAACATCGTGCAGCCCGCCTCCAGTGGTGTCGCGACAGGCGTGAATGGAGGGACGAATGGAGACGTGTCGTCTTCAGCGATGAGAGTCGCTTCTGCCTTGGTGCCAATGATGGTCGTATGCGTGTTTGGTGCCGTGCAGGTGAGCGCCACAATCAGGACTGCATACGACCGAGGCACACAGGGCCAACACCCGGCATCATGGTGTGGGGAGCGATCTCCTACTCTGGCCGTACACCACTGGTGATCGTCGAGGGGACACTGAATAGTGCACGGTACATCCAAACCGTCATCGAACCCATCGTTCTACCATTCCTAGACCGGCAAGGGAACTTGCTGTTCCAACAGGACAATGCACGTCCGCATGTATCCCGTGCCACCCAACGTGCTCTAGAAGGTGTAAGTCAACTACCCTGGCCAGCAAGATCTCCGGATCTGTCCCCCATTGAGCATGTTTGGGACTGGATGAAGCGTCGTCTCACGCGGTCTGCACGTCCAGCACGAACTCTGGTTCAACTGAGGCGCCAGGTGGAAATGGCATGGCAAGCCGTTCCACAGGACTACATCCAGCATCTCTACGATCGTCTCCATGGGAGAATAGCAGCCTGCATTGCTGCGAAAGGTGGATATACACTGTACTAGTGCCGACATTGTGCATGCTCTGTTGCCTGTGTCTATGTGCCTGTGGTTCTGTCAGTGTGATCATGTGATGTATCTGACCCCAGGAATGTGTCAATAAAGTTTCCCCTTCCTGGGACAATGAATTCACGGTGTTCTTATTTCAATTTCCAGGAGTGTACATATTTAATATTAATTTTCATTTTATTTATACTTTTGCATTTTTAATTTTTTTTTTTTTTTTTTTTTTTACAAGAAGAAAGGTACAAATTTCTTATTGTTAATATTTACATTCATAAGGAAAAACAGCTTATTATGAGCATAAAATGACGTAATTAATAATATAAGATGATTTCCTGAACACAGTCAAATACCCTATTTTCGCAGTCGTATCGTCATTGCTGCGTATAAACACATGCGCGAATTCGATGGCAACATTCTGTCAAATGAAAGCAATTGGTGAACTAATTTCGAAGATTTAAGAATGGAAACAAATGAACATTAGCATTTTTATAGATTATTTTGCATTAGCAGACAAACACAGAGATTTTCAAGTGCGCTTGTCGTATTTGAAACATATATGAAGTGTTGGCAGAAGAGCCAACACCGTGTTGCTAGAGGAGGCCGAAATGCACGCATTTAATTACACGCAGACTGGCGTGAGGTCTGGAACAGGTCAGAGAAATAAGACTAGCAAAACAGGAGGTACTGGTAGAATACTTCACTTTAATCCACAATCGTAGAACATCTCTCTTGACGGTACATGCTATAACCACAATATAGAATAATATCAAATGCTATGGCGCCTTGCTAGGTCGTAGCAAATGACGTAGCTGAAGGCTATGCTAACTACTGTCTCGGCAAATGAGAACGTAGTTGTCAGTGATCCATCTCTGGCAAAGTCGGCTGTACAACTGGGGGGAGTGCTAGTCAGTCTCTCTAGACCTGCCGTGTGGTGGCGCTCGGTCTGCAATCACTGACAGTGGCGACACACGGGTCCGACTTATACTAACGGACCGCGGCCGATTTAAAGGCTACCACCTAGCAAGTGTGGTGTCAGGCGGTGACACCACAATATATATATATATATATATATATATATATATATATATATATATATATATAGAGGGTTATTACAAACGATTGAAGCGATTTCACAGCTCTACAATAACTTTATTATTTGAGATATTTTCACAATGCTTTGCACACACATACAAGAACTCAAAAAGTTTTTTTAGTCATTCACAAATGTTCGATATGTGCCCATGTGCCCCTTTAGTGATTCGGCAGACATCAAGCCGATAATCAAGTTCCTCCCACACTCGGCGCAGCAGTCCCCATCAATGAGTTCGAAAGCATCGTTGATGCGAGCTCGCAGTTCTGGCGCGTTTCTTGTCGAGGAGGTTTAAACACTGAATCCTTCACATAACCCCACAGAAAGAAATCGCATGGGGTTAAGTCGGGAGAGCGTGGAGGCCATGACACGAATTGCTGATCATGATCTCCACCACGACCGATCCATCGGTTTTCCAATCTCCTGTTCAAGAAATGCCGAACATCATGATGGAAATGCGCTGGAGCACCATCCTGTTGAAAGATGAAGTCAGCGCTGTCGGTTTCCAGTTGTGGCATGAGCCAATTTTCCAGCATGTCCAGATACACGTGTCCTGTAACGTTTTTTTCGCAGAAGAAAAAGGAGCCGTAAACTTTAAACCGTGAGATTGCATAAAACCCGTCAACTTTTGGTGAATTGCGAATTTGCTGCACGAACGCGTGAGGATTCTCTACCGCCCAGATTCGCACATTGTGTCTGTTCACTTCACCATTAAGAAAAAATGTTGCTTCATCACCGAGAACAAGTTTCGCACTGAACGCATCCTCTTCCATGAGCTGTTGCAACCGCGCCGAAAATTCAAATCGTTTGACTTTGTCATCGGATGTCAGGGCTTGTAGCAATTGTAAACGGTAAGGCTTCTGCTTTAGCCTTTTCCGTAAGATTTTCCAAACCGTCGGCTGTGGTACGTTTAGCTCCCTGCTTGCTTTATTCGTCGACTTCCGCGGGCTACGCGTGAAACTTGCCCTCACGCGTTCAACCGTTTCTTCGGTCACTGCAGGCCGACCCGGTCATTTCCCCTTACAGAGGCATCCAGAAGCTTTAAACTGCGCATACCATCGCCGAATGGAGTTAGCAGTTGGTGGATCTTTGTTGAACTTCGTCCTGAAGTGTCGCTGCACTGTTATGACTGACTGATGTGAGTGCATTTCAAGCACGAAATACGCTTTCTCGGCTCCTGTCGCCATTTTGTCTCACTGCGCTCTCGAGCGTTCTGGCGGCAGAAACCTGAAGTGCGGCTTCAGCCGAACAAAACTTTATGAGTTTTTCTACTTATCTGTAGTGTGTCGTCACCATATGTCAATGAATGGAGCTACAGTGAATTTATGAAATCGCTTCAATCATTTGTAATAGCCCTATATATATATATATATATATATATATATATATATATATATATATATATATATATATATGTGTGTGTGTGCGTGAGCGCGCGCGCTTGTATGGAGTATTAATGGTTTTATTTGGAATTAAACTTGCCAAAAAATTTGCCCCCCCCCCCCCCCCCCCCCCCCCGGCGACCGAGATCCTGGATCCGCCCCTGATCTTACTCCAGCCCCTTTTATCTCATTAGATTTATGCCGTCATTCCCCCTGCATTCGCCCAAGACGAATTGTCATAGTCATTTGCCAGTTGTGATTAACTTCGATATTGCTAAAAATTGTTTTATACATTCAATAACTAATATGTGCAAGTCACTAAAGTTTATTTCCCCCTGGGCAGCAGGTGAAGTATTGAATTGTGGATGTTTAGACACATGATCGTTAATCTACACTGAGAGGCCTAGTTAATATCACAGCGCAGTTACGATCGTGCAGAAAAAGCAGGTACTAAGATATGTAAAATGTTTGGGGGAAGGCTCTTAGAATCTGAGAAAAAGACAATTAGCACACTGAAGTGGAAACATATTAAGGTACCAATGATCACACTATCTGCACTTGTACCCCTAACACCCAGTATAGAAAACGCTGAGTAGAAGAAAGGAAAGGATAACAGCGTATACGCTAAGTCATCAGGCAACAACTTGTTCATCAGCGGAAGCCATAGAGGGCATAAAACCATACACGAAGACTATATATTCAGAAATATATTCAGCAAGTAAATGGAAGACATTGGATTTAAGTGATACTCTGAAATGAAAAGGTTCGTGCAGGAGATTAAGTTATGGCAGGCCACATCAAAGCTGTCAAAAGACTGAAGGAAAGGGAGAAAAATCTCTTGTTTTCACTCATAGCATTCTCTTTGTTTACTTTGAGTATCAAATGCATGTTCTTGTACCAAATCTTGGTCACCTACAGCCACTTCCATAAAATTCTAATCACTTCTCTATATTCCGACGATGTCTTCTAATTGATACAATCTCCTATTTTGTCTGAAATTCCGTATGGTCATATTTGACTTAGGAGGTCTCGTTATGTATATGTGTCAAAGGATTACAAAGAACACGCTGTCAGCTCGTGTCTAGATATCTTCTGGATTGGGGAACCTGTAAAAGAGACGTGCGAGCTTAGTTCCACATGACACATAGTGCGGAATGTGCGTTCATTCTTACAGAGCAACTGAATGGTTTCTAGGAATATCCTGTGGAATTATAGCACATGGTCAGTAACTTTACAGTTAATGCTATGACAACCCCATCTCAACTCTGTGCGCAGTGTCTGCCTTCTGCCCCTTTGCCGTTGTAGAAAAGATACTCGCCAAACGGAATCGACAGGGCCAAAAGTTTAGCCTTCCTTGGGCCTAATGGGTTGCTACTTTCTTCTGCATGTTTACATACTTTTAATAATAATAAATAATATCAAGTTAACCGGGCGCTCAGACTGTACTGAAATGATTCGCTTCGTGATATTAGTTGCAGAACAATAAAATAACTGTACATTTCCGATTCTAATTACACTTCTACTGAAAAATTATTAAATAAACACATCATATCTCGACAACACGTTATGTACATGGGCATTAACACTGTTCAGACGCAAAGTCAGCGATGTAGCTCCGTCTATGTTCGCTCAAATTCTTTTCAAAATTTGGAAAAACCTGTGTCTTTCAAATAAAATGGAATGTTTTTCAGTTCCTTCTTATCTCTTGGAACCCAGGAAAATGGCTTCCCTGATTCATCTACCATACATTCACGTGGTTATATCATCAGGGCTGTGGCGAGATGAGTAAATATGGCAGCAATAAATATTTAGTTTAATAGCAGAACTAAATACGTAATTAAACGTAGGAACAGGTGTGTAATATTTTCTATATTACGGATGTTGTTGACCATAAAAAGGCTTCGTTTGCTTTTTATAAAAAACTCGACTTCCTGTCTGCCAGGCAGTTTGTAAGATTAGGTTAAATGATAAAAGATTTCTTTAGCGGCACTGATCAGTCTTTTTTATGGACCATTGTTTGGAGTGTTGTGGTCTGTTTGCAACATATTTAGGAAGACGCAGTCAGCGGTATGGGGAGATCACAGAGGTTGCGTAACGTCGGCGTTACGTGAAAGGCCTTCGCCTTGAAGCAACGGACGGAACGGCTGCCATCGAGTGTCGAGTAGTACGTGAAGTGACACATTTCTGCTAAAACCACGTTTGTTTGAAGCTAAGTAACACACGGTCCTGCAACTTAAGTGGAAGCAATACTTGATTCACAGCAAAATAAAATGAAAACTTCACTTTAGACTATGTCTGAATGTAATTTTCTCGTTCGAAGATATTTTGCCGTTAATAAAAAGCGATCCTGGACTTACACTCGCACATGGCAAGAGTTGATACCGCGTGGTTTTATGATTCCCAAACCGCCTTGGATGGCACTGTTAGCGGACCTCTCACCAATTCAGAATGTGTGGGGCATTACGAGCAGAGTCCCCAATGCTCTCGGAATTTAGTCGCTTTAAAGCGCCAATTGGACAGAATTTGTCATGATTTCCCTTAGGAGAGAGTACAACTCTATCACGCAGCACCAAGCCGAATAACTATTTGTATAAGGGCCAGAGGCGGTCCCACGCTTTAGTGACTTGCCCAGTTTGTGAAGCTCTTTACCTTGAACATGTCATTCAGTTTTTAAGAAACTGTCCATACATTTACATCACTTCCACAAATTTCTGACCCATTTGGATAAATCCTGAGTGCTTTGTCGTGTTTTTTTGTCTTAGAGTGTACAAGACAAATTTCGTAGACTACTCCATTTACTTATTTGAAAAGTATGTGAGATTCTAAACCAAAATTATTATCAGGAATATAATCACAGCGAGCTAATACCAGTAGCATCGTTACAGTTGTTTGTGACCTAGGGACTTGCGGTAACGAACGGAACAAAAGCTCCTGGTAATGAAACCACCTCACACAGCTCTGGACGTTCTGGAAGATATTGTGACCTATACTAGCATATTTTCAAAAGCATAGCTCAACATCATAGAGGGTACGTTCACTGATATCGACTACCACGGAATGCGTACTCAAGTCATTCGGCTTAAAATTACTTGGAGCCAGATAACGTTCATAAGGGGGAACCGCATACCGACAAACAGCACACTGACCGTCATGACGAAAGACAACCGAGTCGGCAGGTGTGCTGTTCCAGCGGGAGGGCACGCTGCCCACAATGGGCCAATCGCTGCCAGCAGTTGCGACAGTCTGGGCCGCCGTCCTCTGTCGAATTCTCAACGCACATTTGTGAAGAGTATATGCTGCGCTAACGAAACATTACTCGTGCCGGCGCAAGAGGCAATGGGCAGCCTATGAACACCTACTCAGTTGGACACGGATGGAGGACGAAATCGGTCACAGTCTCTTTGAAGGACCCATTTCAATTTCCGCCTGAAGGGATTTTGGATACTCTCGGGAGCTCAAATCAGGGTAACTAGACGAGAAATTAATATCAGATTGTCTCAAATACATGTCCCATGTCTTAATGACTGACCCCTTTCTCGTTGCTTCTAACCTTCTAAGGAACAGGAAGAAATACTTGTCTCGCTTTATTGATTAATTCACGAGCCAGGAAAATCGCAGTTTATTTGACGAGATGACAAAATGAAGATACTTGATGAGCTGGAGGAGCATTCGTGTCATAGCACAACTGTCTTTCAAAATTTAGAAATGTTTTGAGCGGTGATCACTATTACAACATGACATAACGACACACTCCACTTGCGAATTTTATGGTAGGACCAGAAATTAATCACGGTCTATCGTAATTGCTTGGATAAAGCATCTTTGTCTAGTGAGACTGATGATCCACATCGTATGCGTTCTGTCATGTGCGTCCTTTCCGGTATTTATTTCCCAACACTGTGAGAAATATAAAGTTTAAATCTAGACCTAGAAAGTCTGTTATGGAGAGCAAGGCCTGAGGAAACTGCTGATGCCGATCTGTTGATCAGATTAGGGGGTCCCTGTGTAGTTGTTTACTGGGGGAGGTTCACCAATGGTTGACACACTGCCCTCATATTCAGAAGGAGCAAGTTTAAAATTCCCTTGAATCCACCCACAATAAGACTTTCCATTGTTAGCTGAAATTACTTTGAATGAATTGTAATGTTCATGACTATTTTTGCCTAGCTGAGCTATGCTCTATCTCTAAGGACCCCACTGTGAACTGGACCTTCAGCTCGTAAGACTACATCTTTTCTTTTTTTTTCCTTTTCGTTTGCTCAATCTGACCTATGAACCTGCACCTCGTCTGACTCTTCCAGTTCTTTTTTTGCCCAGATAGCTTCATGACAACATAGGCAGCACAGGCTGGCGGGATTCGATACAGATACGGGTAATGGAAGAAAAGAGAATGATTCCTACTGACTAGCGGCAGTTGGCATGACTCGGCTTCAGGAAATAGCAAATAGGGAGAACAACTGGTTAAGGTCTATGCTCAAGTCGATAACATAATAACTACGATATGTTGTTCATACACAATAATACGAGTATGTAAAAAGTGTCAAGAGGCACTGTGGCTAGCCTTACATGTGGCCGTCGAATTTTAGTTGGCCCTGACGCTCTTGCATCATGTTCTCGATGCCCTCAGCAGCACTTGTCCCTCAAAGGCTATCTCGAGTGCAGCCTGTGATAGCGTGATATTGCGTTTTGGCATTGAGCATGTGAAGAAATTTGGGTCCTCTTTCACCCACATCGAATCGACTCTAGCCCACTGGTGTGGACGGGGTGGGGAGAACACGGAATTAACTCTACAATTGTTAGACTGTTTCTTAATTGCATAAAGAGCAGGCAAATAGGCCAAAATCTGTGATATCCTCTATCGTGTGTATATGCTGATTCCAGGTACACAAGGCAAAAACGAAACTGCAAATATCCGCTGAAATATCAGAGAAAATGCGCCTGACGGTTCTTAGGAGGGAGACCGAAGGAGGAAGCTAGTAAACACTGGCTCTGAAATGCATACCTTAAGAGCGATATGCACTTGTTTCACAGTAGCCAAGATGAACTGGTATTCATATCTCTTAAGGTGTGGACTTTAGGGCCCTTGTTTACTGGACATTTTTTTCTTGTTTCAGTGTATGCTACAAACTCTCAAGATATGGAAAGAAGTCTGCAGTAGAAGAAATTTGTTTTACAGTGTGGAAGACAAAGTGCTCATAGCTCTGAAGTTACGCATTTTAGACCCATGTTTTCTAGACGTTTTTGATTCGAATGATCGTCCCTGTCATGTCTGCTGGGACACCCCGATATGTACATTGTGGGTCATGTAGTTATATGTTCCGCAGGAAACTAATCGCAAAAGATATAACGCTTCTAGTTTCGACTATGCCATTAACTCCTGGTGATGCGGTGAGGATATTTGTTCTTTAATATGCGTCGGTGCTTTCCTGTTAGAAACAACGTAATGGTTATTCGTTGGCCCAGATGGCAATTTTGAGTTATACGTCTTTCACCGTCTCTTGTAGTCTTGCAATTCAGCTGGAGCTTCAAACGTGTGACGATGTCACGTAATCAGTGAATATTTGGATTGCTTAGCTTCTCCCCACTACTTTACCGATGCGGAATTTGATATACTTACAAAGGGCCGAATGTAACTTCGTTAGATTTTTAGTTATTCTCATTACGTCCCTGTTCTTCCCGTTCTATCTTGCGATTTAGCTTTTCACCTCGCCGTGATTGCTTGTTTTACCGTGTTCAATACGTTCTGTCAATTTTTTTTTGAAATATTACATTGCCCCAGTCGGAGTGGCCAAGCGGTTCTAGGCGCTATAGTCTGGAACCGCGCGACCGCTACGGTAGCAGGTTCGAATCCTGCCTCGGGCATGGATGTGTGTGATGTTCTTAGGTTAGTTAGATTTAAGTAGTTCTAAGTTCTAGGGGACTGATGACCTCAGAAGTTAAGTCCCGTAGTGCTCAGAGCCATTTGAACCATTTTGCCCCTCCATCGTCTACTCATAAAATGGACTCTAATTAATGTACGGTACGTACGTAGAAAATCTGCAACTATTACTAATTTGGCGAAGATGTTAATGCGTGCCTATGCCTCCCTCTAGATTTACAAAATATTTTCCCAATCAGCCTTCCTTACGCTTAAGCGGCCTTCATGTCTGGACTCGCATTCTGGAGGACTGGAGTTCCAGTTCCCGCCAGGCTATGGAAATTTAGGCTTTCCGCTTAACCGTTCAACTACTATTGGCAAATACATGTACCATTATTATACTTTTGGAATTACCGTGTGTAACTTTTTGCCCCGGACTTATTGGTATTAATATTTGTCATCTCTTAACTCGTGGAAGGCTTGGAATTGCATAATAAACTGAGGAGGTTTATGCATTGCTATTCGCAAAGAGTAGATGACTTTTATTTGATTGTTATGCTGGAAACACGATTTTGTCACCTGAAGGTACCTACCCGAACGGTTGCTTTCAAGGAGACACAACCGAATTCCCTTCCCACTTTCTCCAAGACGATCTTCTGCTCCGTCTCTAATGATTTCGTCGTCCCCTGGACATTAATCCTAAGCTTCCCTTTCTTATTTTTACTTTTTCCCCAACACATTCTTCGCGTTTGTGTAGCTGATATTACTTCTCTGATTGGCTTTTCTGTTTTCCTAGGTTGGTCTTTCAGTTTATCGTAGCTGGTCGTAGCTGGTAACGTTACATAGTTAATCAGCTGCACTGAATCTCACTTTTTGATCTGTCAATATAAATGTTTCTGTAGCCTTTCGTAGTACGCTGTCTCCTCGTTGATATAGAGTTCCTGAATTTCCTGGAACTACTGTAAACATAACGCCAGTGATCCCTGCGTTTAGACCATGATCTCAAATTTCAATACTGTCCGATTCCATTATCATCACGTTAATCTATTCTGTAGTTCTATTTACTTTGTGTCCGTTTACAATGAGGCTTTGATCGACTTTCCTCCTCAGGTAATGAATTCACCCAGACCCAATACTTTACTCCGAAATCCAGTCCGTACTCTCTTACATGCGAGAGATAAGTATTTCTCTCCTTCATCTTTCCTTTCCAGAATACTCCTGCCGTTTCCATTGATTACTAATCATTTCCATCCTCTGCCCATACTGTGATGCTTCCAGCAAACAGAAACACACAAAGGTACCAGTTATCTGTTGATGACGAGTGAACAAAACCCGTTTAGAGAAAATCAACAACAACTTTGTCTCATTTAGTTCAGTGCCATTACGCATCAACACACCTTTATGAATTCACAGTTCTATTCTTTAAACTATTAGATTTCATTGAGAACTCTTTAGTGTTGCTCAGTGGCTTAGAGGGTTGGCCCATACTACATATTCAAAAGTACGGGGCTCAATCCTCAGGCAGTCCTTGTGTTTTCTCTATCTCTTATAGCTTCTGCCAATGCTTTTTTAATCTAAGAAAATGTAAAACTACACCGTAGTTTTAAATGTACATTAAAGGGAGAGATACGCGGGATTACCTACCCCTTGTGTCCCTATCTTCTGTCTACGAGAAGAAACCCTTCTCTAAGCCCGCGATTGTAAACACGCGTTCTTATCACAGAGTCTTTTCTACGGTGTCGTTTCGCCTCGGCAGCACCATAAAGAAACTCCAACCGCAGAATCCGAAGTCTAACATTACGTGGAAACAGTGCGCTTGGTTCACACAGCAATCGTCTACCCGGTTAGCTCATCTCCAACAAAGGAATTCTTGTCGCTATTTCGCTACAGTATTGTAGGATCTCCAAGGTCGATGAGCGGATGCTAAAGTAGATACGCTGTTTGACGTAGAGCTTCCGGTTTCTGCCTCTTGCTACCGACTCGCCATTAGAATGGGACGTGATGGTAGAGGAGACAAGGGAAAAAGGTGGATGGGCTATGTAATTTACTTGCACCTTCGATCAGTATTTTTGCTGCTCACAAGTTTTGGTTGGTACGATCTGCTTTGTCAATCAAAAAACGAAATTAAGAATAAATCTTCTGTGATGGAAAAATAATATTACAGTAGTTGCGCCTATTGTCAGCTATATTCTGTTCATCTGAGTTCTACCCTACTGTAAACTTACATATGGTCTAACATTGTTCACGCGCAGTAACGATCATTCAATGAATTTCGCATAAAGCAAAGGAAATGCAAAGTAAAGTTAAAATAAAAACGTAATTCGTGGAGAAGGACACATTCTCATTATAGTCTCTTTTCTTTTATTTATAATTAATTATTTATCCACTATTAATAATTTATCAAGAGCCAATCAAATGTATTTTTTGTTATTTCTGATACCAAAACCAATGTGCAGTAGCTGCCATAAACAGTAAGATAAATAGAATTTGTTATACTTTCAATTCGTTTGGAAAGTTCATACACCTTGTAATTTATTTGCTGCAGTCATACGTTTAATTTGCTGTGTGCAATATTTTATATCATGTAGTCGATTTGAATATTAATTTTCAATAATGCTCCATTTTTACTAACCCTAGCTACGATATTTTATATTTTGGTAAACCCGCGTAGAAAAAATTGCAGAAAAGTGGCCTACAGGGGGAGGAGGAGAGGGGAGAGACGCATCTTAGGCAGTTCTGTCAGGGGCGCACGATCGAGGGATGGGCGATTTTAAATGAGTCGATTAAATGGCATTTTTCAATTATTTAAATGAGCTGATTAATTGTATCGATTAGTTGTATACTAATAATCGATTTTTCTCTTAATATTATGGTAGGTATTTTTAATCTGTAACGCATTCTTCTAAAATGACTTTCTTATGAAAAAAGTGTTGTTCTACAAAAAGTAAAACTATGTTATAACCTAATATTTTTCTTTTTGGAAATAACAGTAGTTGGTCTGTTTTATGAAATACGTAATTACCATTTTTATTTTTACCAGAAGCATATACCTATTTCACATTTACAAGTAAAGCTAATTAATATAGTTGTTTTTAACACATATACGGTAATGAATATGCTTACAACACGAAAATTTTGCAGTATGTGAATCGAGGAGCACTAATTTATGTAATAGTTTTCCAGTGAGTCACGAATGCCAATCTATTGCTGTGTATCCTGCATTAGATAACAATCAGAAGGAACAGAGGTAGTCACTATCCTGATATTTACAAACCAAACTATGTGGAACAGGATATGCTGCCTTATTGTCTTTCCAGAGTTGCAGAGAGGTTGTTTTTCGACTGATTGCAGGTTGGGGTAAATACAGTTGAACTTCAGCGACTAAATTCTTTGCGCTTTTACTGTGGCCAGGGCCGTTTCGACAACATTTTTGTACACAAGCGACTTATCATTTGGCACCCACCCCCTCCTTTTTCCCTTGTCCACTTTCATCCGTTTTAGTTTTCGCTACTAACTGTGATGCGCACCTATACAAATCTTGCACTTGGTCCCCCCTGGCAGCCCTCGCAGATCTGCGCCCTTTGCAGTGGCTTGTGTCGCTTCGATCTTAAACTGGTCCTGACTGTAGTAGAGCTATACAGCTGGTGTATTGAAACCGACGCCTCACGAATGCTCCACAAAACATCTGCGGAAGCCGGTAACTGAATATGTGATTCTTCGACTTCGGCTTTTTTTCTGCACCTGCATCTGCTGAATAACACTGTTAAACGTGCTAATGACGGCATTTACTGCCAAGGGATCTTGAAAACGGAGCCGCTTGAAACGAAAATTTACAATCTATAATTAATCGTACGAACAACCGTTTAGGAAAAATTAATTTACATGAAAGAAATATCGGCACGTCCATAACTGATGACCAGGACTATTAATGGATTACTTGCAGTTTAATCGGCCATTCCTGAGAGGATCACCTCGATAGGGCTCTGCCAGTAGAGCACTGTGGTGTTCTAACGAACTTTCAGATTGGTGACAACTTGAACATTACGAACTCATGGCACACTTTAACAAATACGGCTACCAGCACCTTTCTTTATGTATTTTCATTTATGCCAACACGCATTTCGGACTTTCGCGTATCTTCAGTTGGAGTAATACATACCTGAATCTTCAATTAAAACACTATTAGAAACTGTGAGAGCAATTTGGATGCTGTATGCATCGATGTTTTTAGTGATGTGTTAAACGAAGATTTACATATGTATTACACATTGCATAAATAAAAATACATAAGAAAAGTGGCTGGTTGCTTATTTCTTAATATGGTATAAAACTACTACAAAGGATAAATTACTGTTGACTTTTCCCTGTTGTGTTATTTATAATAGCTGTCAAATGCAGCATTGTAATGCTAGCAATCGCTCGGGGTGGGCGAGGAACTGAAATAATATTGAAGAAAATACTTATATAGAGGACGTTTCAAAGTCTTTGCGACAAATGTCTAGAGGTGATATATCAGGTAATGGGGAATAACTTTCGTCGGGGACAAAATATTCGGTGACGCTTCCATGCTGGCCCTGGGGGCATTAGATTTCACTGAACTAGCGAGGCCTAATAATCAGGTGTGCGATTTACTACCGGGTGGTTATAATTAAAGTGCAGTTACTGACAGACGTCCAGTGTGGGCTGTGATTATTGTATGGCAGCGAAATTTGATGGCTTTGCTAATACGGTAATGTGGAATGGTTTACACCGGAAAAAATTAGTTCCAGTTTGGCCACCAGGTGGAAATCGGGCGCTGTACAGCAACTCATCAACACCTCTGGTGCTCATATTGAACAAACTGTGTAGCCGTGGTTAATAATAAAATAAACACAATGCCTTTGTCACCTGCTTGACCTTTTCTGCACATGTCCCATTCCTAATCTCTATGTAAGGAAACCTTTTTATACGTTTTTCTTGCATTCACAGCTCCAGATTTGTACATGGTGGCCAAAATTGAAACTAATATTTCCGAGTGTAAATCGGTTCCGCATTGACGCATTAGAATATCTACCAGGTTTTGCTGTCATACGATAATTATAACCCATACTGGACCGCTGTGAGCATCTGCACTTTAATTATAACCATCCAGTACCTTCCCCAGTAAACTGTTAGTGATTTACAACAAGAAAATTATAAGAACGAGTATCTGTAAGAAGAGAAAGATATTTTATAGCCAATCAGGAACGATTGCCTTCCGCATGGGGCAGATGACTGGATGACAGGCAATATAAAATGCATACGAAAGTCGCAGAATGCCTGCTGTCTGTTGCTTCTCAGGGGCATAACCAAGCACAGGGAATGAGATGGGGAGAGGTGTGGAGACTTGTGTAAAAGAGGAAATCGATCCTGAGGGAAATGCTAGGAGGAATCTAGACCGTCTTTGTGTTTCTTGCCGATTTACAAATCAGTTGGATCAAGTTGCAGATCAGTGCAAATAGAGTACTGGAAGCTTTTTCTTTTTTCCGTTAAATTGGGCTACGAATTCAGATTTTTTCCCCCAACATGAATGGCGCTACATCTGTAGACACATAAACTAATAAATTCGATGGCAAACACATTTTCCACACTTTTTCAAGGCTGCAATGAATGTTACAGCTGTGTGCCTGCGATATCCACATGTCCATACAGCGCTACAGAATAAGCAACACTCTCTTTACAAAAAAATTTCAAGCTAGCTCTGAACGTTGTCTGCCATAACCTGTGTGGGACGCTTGACTGACGTGTTTGATAACGGCACCACGTGAAATTGTTCTACTTGAAGTCGACGTAAAGATTCAGGTGCAACTACCATCCGTGATAGGACGCTGTCTTTGTTAAGAGTGATGCAGTTTTGTAGCTTATCTAAACGGCTCGCTCACTTGATTCTTTTCTCTGTTTTCTTCTTCCTCTTCAGAGAGCTCCATTTTAAGTTTTAGAATCTCTTGTACAGTCTCAGGTACTTCGTATTTTCCGTTTCGATATTGTCTGAAGCGGTAAAACGTTTAGTGTCTTTCTGAAAATATTCAGTTTCTTACCATTTTAAATACGTTTTTAGAAGTCATCTTTTTTGTTCGATAATAAGATTCCTCGCCGCGTGGGATTAGCCGAGCGGTCTAGGGCGCTGCAGTCATGGACTGTGCGGCTGGTCCCGGCGGAGGTTCGAGTCCTCCCTCGGGCATGGGTGTGTGTGTTTGTCCTTAGGATAATTTAGGTTAAGTAGTGTGTAAGCGTAGGGACTGATGACCTTAGCAGTTAAGTCCCATAAGATTTCACACACATTTGAACATAAGATTCCTCGCTCCGCGCATTGATATGTGAAAACGCCATCGCTGTTACACAATGCCTGCTCACCATTGTAATTAGGTGACACCGCTGTCAAAATTGAGCCTCCAGCAAATTTAGAGTTGGAGCTGCTCCCGTGCTGTAGCGACCGTATGATCACTGCGCATTTCCCGCACTCCCCAACACGTCGCAACTTCTCTGCCCACGAGCGAGTGCGTGACTAGTCGAGAGTGCTCATGCTCAAAATCAGCGGGTTTTTAGTCCCAGATCTAAATGACAGTCTTCCGCGGTCCTAGCCATCTTAGTGTTCGTACAGTGGCTGCGGGAAATCAGGGCTGCTTGAGGGCGGCTTTAAAGTTGAGGACTCACAGCTATACTTAACCCATTAAGTCCCAAATTAATTTTTTTTTAAAATTGAATTTTTTATTCCTTAATTATAATGTACATAGTGTATGAACCACAATAAGTACAAAAATAGCCAAAGAATATTTATACATGCTGATATAATGGCCGTCCTCAAAATAAGACACTGGCATCTAACAGTATCATATAGCATACTAAACTGTATTCAAGTCTTAACTATTTATTTCTTGTGAAATGTTACACAACACTTCACACACAGTGTTACACGGCATTTAACACAATATGTTTTTGGTTTCCCGTTGCATTTAGCTCTTTCACATCTTCTTTGCATGCTTGTTTTGTCAATCATATGGCCAATTCAATCAAACCTGATGTCTGGTATCACTCTCAACTGACTTGATGGGTATTCCATTGGACATCCAATATTCGGTCTTCCAGTGTCTAATTTCAGGAGTGTAACTAACAGCACGTCTGAAATCCAGTAAATCCAGTGCATTTTTCCCACTTACTAATCTGTAGAAGAGCCAGACATTTACTTCTGGAACTTGGGATGTACTTGGCAGTGAAGTTTTACATACAGTTTCTTCGTTATTCTCTGATGTAACATAATGTAATTCAATAGCCCCTGGCACATCTGAGACTTCCACAGTTCCAGTAACATCGTCTGGACCTTCTTCTTCGTTGGTCATATAGTCTACTTCAGGAAGACATACGGTGATATAAATATGGTCCTGATCATCTGACACCACATTATAGAATGCTTCACTGTTTATTATTTCTTCTATTTCTTCGTTATTGAGGTATCTATCTCGTCTGAAGGCCATTATAATCTATATAAAATGAAATGAAATAAAATGTAAGAAAATAAAGTGAAATGAAAGAATAATTCATTATCACAAACTACAGAAAAGGGAATGTGTAAATACCTCTGTGCATCTGGAACTGTATTATTTACTAATGGGTAACGTATTAGTAAATATACTTACATAATACGCTGTAAATTTCAAAGTAACTTCATATCCTGTAATATATATTTATAAAAGAGGCGTCGTTACTTACCTCAGAAACAAAATATGGTAAAATTACCACGTTTTAACAAGAAAATACATCCGCAGTAGCAGAGTTTCATATTCGAACGTGCAGCAATACAAATAACTGAAATGATAACACCAAGTCCCAGTGTCCTATTTCGAGTACACCAAATTTTATAACAATGTAAAGCAATGAATATAACTCCAATGGAGCTAACAATGCAAGTAGTTTAAAAGACACATTGTTGACTATAAATAATCACAAAAAGAACTTTGCCACATATTTCAAATATTACTAAATGGTAGATAAAGCAAATACCTGTAATAACGGAAAGTGTGCCTTAATATTCAATAACCAATTAATGGTAGGATTTATTGCTTTTAATTTACTGTAAGCATACATTTGTTATAAAAATCATCAACAAATGACGTAGAACAGTAATAGTTGCAAATTAATAATTTATTGTGAAACCATGTGAAAGCCAATTACCAAGAAACCACGCCACATCTTCATGGATTTAAGTATCTGTCAATAGCGTAGATCATACACAGTTTGCGCTTTCTGTTTTAGATGTCAAATTGTTCTGCGCAGCACTCGTTAATTACGGGTCGAGGCTGACAAGATTTGCGCAGAGTAGTACCGCAGCTCCTCGAGGTACATTTTGATAAATGATCCACGCACTACTTCATTTTTTCATCAGGCAGGAAGCTAATAAAATATCCGATTTCTGTCCCAGGGCGAGCGACGATCCGCAGCACTCAATATAACTGCACTGAAATCCCAGCTGCCTTACTTCTAGTGTAATGCAATAACCGTAAGAAAATTTACGTTCGGAAACATCAATGTAATTACTACAGTATGAACTACCGGCTGCTGCGACGTTTCTTAGTCGTCCTCATCGTTTCCCCATCTCCCCAATACTCTCCGGCTAGAAGCTGCGCAGGCAACTTTTTGCCATTTCATCTCGCACCTTCAAGTACTCGGGCGCGGTGGAACTTCTGAAATGATTGCTGTCTGTCTGAACCCAGTCTGTCGAATTTAATATAACAGAGTCAGCCACTTCGTTTGGCGTTCCGCGGAAGTAACTGCGGCCGCAGATCAAAGGCGCACTCGCTCTTGTGCACTACTTTAACTGCCGGCACGTATTGCCATATTCTTTCCCAGCACTCGCGCCGGGCCCTCTTCCCCCAACACGGCGCCGGCTCACGTAGCGTATTCCATTTGTGAAAGTGTTATTCACCCATGACACTGACTCCTATGTGATGCCATGCAGGAAAGAGCAACTCGTGCATTTTTCCCGTGTTTGTTGTCTACTTCTTTCTCTCTCTCTCTCTCTCTCTCTCTCTCTCTCTCTCTCTCTATCGCGCGCGCGCGTGTGTATGTGTGTGCATGGGCGCGTATGCATATTTGTATCTGGTGCTATGGCATTGCCACACTCCCACTCTCCTCACAAAGTCTCTTTTCTTGTTTTTTCGTAATTCGGACGAGATACAATCGATTATATGAAATACGTAGGCTAAAAAGACATTTGTCGAACCTCATTATAAAAATACATGTGAAACTTACCCTTTGAATGTAAAGGATGCAAAGCACTCCGTCGTCAGGCCACGAGTGGCCTACCGGGACCATCCGACCGCCGTGTCATCCTCAGTGGAGGATGCGGATAGGAGGGGCGTGGGGTCAGCACACCGCTCTCCCGGTGGTTATGATGGTATTCTTGAACGAAGCCGCTACTGTTCGGTCGAGTAGCTCCTCATTTGGCATCACGAGGCTGAGTGCACCCCGAAAAACGGCAGCAGCGCATGGCGGCCTGGATGGTCACCCATCCAAGTGCCGACCACGCCCGAAAGCGCTTAACTTCGGTGAGCTCACGGGAACCGGTGTAGCCACTGCGGGAAGGCCATTGCCAATGTAAAGATTGACTGTGCTGATAAAACGTGTACATTACTTGATTTTCAAACTCCAGTGTGAAACTGAACGTAATGAGACTGTTTTCTCTTTTCTTATTCTGATCATTTCTAAACTGACACACAATATTTTAGCGCAACGCAGTATGACTTTTAATAATTTTTACAAAAGAATAGCCCTGACTAACAGTAACCTATACTCTTCATGAATCACTTACCTTACAAAAATCTTCGTTACTCAAACTACTGCAACACAGCGAGCGCCGATACTAAATTAAAGATTCTAACTACTGAATGCACTAACTACTGATAGGCATATAGTTAGCAAATGAAAGATTTTGATAGAGAACAAACCATGTACTTACCTTAATAATGTTCAAAATCATATATATTCTGGACATCCAGTTTAACAAATTTCCTTTTTCTGACGGACACACATCCAGATCGTCCGCTCATATTAACATCTCAGAACTCTGGCATCTCTCTCCCCACAACCACCACTAATGGCGGCTCACCTGCAATTGCCCAACGCTACGGGCTGTTCACGTCCAACTGCCCAACATTACACTGGCGAATAACTTTCAACAACGAGTCCAACCAGCCACAGACTGCACACAGCGCACTCAGCGATTTTAATACAGAGCGCTACATGTCGTTACCAACATAAAAACCTAAACAGCCTACTTACACATGTAAGGCGCAAAAAAACCTACGCACTACGAAGGAATTATCCGAATGGAACGGAAATTAGTGTATGTGAAGTACATGCACAGATAAAAATTTATTACAATTGCAGAAAAATTGGATGTTTTAGTCCAGAGAAAGAGCTTGATAACTTGAGTAAGTCAGTAACACGTTGCTCCATATCTGGTCCTCATGCAAGGCGTTATTTGGCTTCATATTGACTGTCAGAATTATTGGATGCCCTTCTGAGGGGTATCTTGTGCAATTCTGTTCAAGCGGTATGTTATATCCTCAAAATACCGAGCAGGTTGGAGGGCTCTGCCCACAATGCTCCAAATATTCTCAACTGGAGAGAGATCCGGCAACCGTACTGGCCAAGGCAGGGTTTGGAAAGCGAGGAGACCAGCAATAGAAACTCTCGCCTTGTGCCTGCGGGCATTGTCT
Source organism: Schistocerca americana (assembly GCF_021461395.2). NCBI lineage: Eukaryota > Metazoa > Arthropoda > Insecta > Orthoptera > Acrididae > Schistocerca > Schistocerca americana. The sequence continues at coordinate 170,687,852 of NC_060119.1, read as the reverse complement.
TGCTGAAATGTAAGCGCAGGATGGCTTGCCATGAAGAGCAACAAAACGGGGCTTAGAATATGGGCGACGTACCATTGTGTTGTAAGGGTGTTGCGGACGACAACCAAAGGGGGCGTGCTATGAAAAGAGAAAAATATATATAGCACCCGAGAGCATCATTCCAGGTTCTAAATCTGCATCTATAGATACTCCGCAATCCACTTGTACAGCGGGTGTAGGAGGATACCCCGTACGACTAATAGCCATTTCCTTTCCTGTTCCACTCGTAAATAGAGCGAGGGAAGAAAAACTGTCTATATGCCTCCGTATAAGCCCTAATTTCTCGAATCTTGTCTTCGTGGTTGTTACGTGAAATGTAGGTTGGCACCACTAGAATCGTTATGCAGTCAGCTTCAAATGCCGTTTCTCTTAATTTTCTCAATTTTCTTCGGAAAGGAAGACGCCTCCCCTCCAGGGATTCTCGTTTGAGTTCTCGAAGCACCTCTTTTGCGCTTGCATGTTGTTCGATGCTACCGGTAACAAACCTAAGGGCCCTCTTCCAAATTGCTTCCATGTCTTCCTTTAATTCGACCTGGTACGGATGAAATATGTCAATAGAAAATCGAATTATAGTGTGCAAGGAAAATGTTAAGAAAAATGTTTTGTAAAATTTATTTAAGTTTGTTGCATATCGATGGTGACAGTGAAGTATCTGCACCAAGGTCTTTGTTAGCGGGAGAGCCCGCGCATTGCTACATAGGGAGCGCGGCGAGAAGCGCGCAGCATTGTCGACAGAACACTCTTGAGTCAACCTTTGTGTAGCGAAGTTGTGTGTACAGACAGAGCGGTATGCCTGTTTGGCACCAGCTACACTACTGGCCATTAAAATTGCTACACCAAGAAGAAACGCAGGTGATAAACGGGTATTCATTGGACAAATACACTCCTGGAAATGGAAAAAAGAACACATTGACACCGGTGTGTCAGACCCACCATACTTGCTCCGGACACTGCGAGAGGGCTGTACAAGCAATGATCACACGCACGGCACAGCGGACACACCAGGAACCGCGGTGTTGGCCGTCGAATGGCGCTAGCTGCGCAGCATTTGTGCACCGCCGCCGTCAGTGTCAGCCAGTTTGCCGTGGCATACGGAGCTCCATTGCAGTCTTTAACACTGGTAGCATGTCGCGACAGCGTGGACGTGAACCGTATGTGCAGTTGACGGACTTTGAGCGAGGGCGTATAGTGGGCATGCGGGAGGCCGGGTGGACGTACCGCCGAATTGCTCAACACGTGGGGCGTGAGGTCTCCACAGTACATCGATGTTGTCGCCAATGGTCGGCGGAAGGCGCACGTGCCCATCGACCTGGGACCGGACCGCAGCGACGCACGGATGCACGCCAAGACCGTAGGATCCTACGCAGTGCCGTAGGGGACCGCACCGCCACTTCCCAGCAAATTAGAGACGCTGTTGCTCCTGGGGTATCGGCGAGGACCATTCGCAACCGTCTCCATGAAGCTGGGCTACGGTCCCGCACACCGTTAGGCCGTCTTCCGCTCACGCCCCAACATCGTGCAGCCCGCCTCCAGTGGTGTCGCGACAGGCGTGAATGGAGGGACGAATGGAGACGTGTCGTCTTCAGCGATGAGAGTCGCTTCTGCCTTGGTGCCAATGATGGTCGTATGCGTGTTTGGCGCCGTGCAGGTGAGCGCCACAATCAGGACTGCATACGACCGAGGCACACAGGGCCAACACCCGGCATCATGGTGTGGGGAGCGATCTCCTACACTGGCCGTACACCACTGGTGATCGTCGAGGGGACACTGAATAGTGCACGGTACATCCAAACCGTCATCGAACCCATCGTTCTACCATTCCTAGACCGGCAAGGGAACTTGCTGTTCCAACAGGACAATGCACGTCCGCATGCATCCCGTGCCACCCAACGTGCTCTAGAAGGTGTAAGTCAACTACCCTGGCCAGCAAGATCTCCGGATCTGTCCCCCATTGAGCATGTTTGGGACTGGATGAAGCGTCGTCTCACGCGGTCTGCACGTCCAGCACGAACGCTGGTCCAACTGAGGCGCCAGGTGGAAATGGCATGGCAAGCCGTTCCACAGGACTACATCCAGCATCTCTACGATCGTCTCCATGGGAGAATAGCAGCCTGCATTGCTGCGAAAGGTGGATATACACTGTACTAGTGCCGACATTGTGCATGCTCTGTTGCCTGTGTCTATGTGCCTGTGGTTCTGTCAGTGTGATCATGTGATGTATCTGACCCCAGGAATGTGTCAATAAAGTTTCCCCTTCCTGGGACAATGAATTCACGGTGTTCTTATTTCAATTTCCAGGAGCGTATATTATACTAGAACTTACATGAGATTACATTTTCACGCAATTAGGGTCCATAGACCCTGAGAAATCAGTACCCAGAACAACCACCTTTGGCCGTAATAACGGCCTTGATACGCCTGGGCATTGAGTCAAACAGAGCTTGGATGGTGTGTACAGGTACAGCTGCCCATGCAGCTTCAACACGATACCACAGTTCATCAAGAGTAGTGACTGGCGTATTGTGACGAGCCAGTTGCTCGGCCACCATTGACCAGACGTTTCATAGAGAAAAGCCCGTACAGGGCCTGCAACATGCGGTCGTGCATTATCCTGTTGAAATGTAGGGTTTCGCAGGGATCGAACGAAGGGTAGAGCTACGGGTCGTAACACATCTGAAATGTAACGTCCACTGTTCAAAGTGTCGTCAATGCGACAAGAGGTGACCGAGTCGTGTAACCAATGGCACCCCATACCATCACGAAGAGTGATACGCCAGTATGGCGGTGACGAAGACACGCTTGCAATGTGCGTTCACCGCGATATCGCCAAACACGGATGCGACCAACATGATCCTGAAAACAGATCCTGGATTCATCCGAAGAAATGACGTTTTTCCCATTCGTGCACCCAGGTACGCCGTTGAGTACACCATCGCAGGCGCTCCTGTCTGCGATGCAGCGTCAAGGGTAACCGCAACCATGGTCTCCCAGCTGATAGTCCATGCTGCTGCAAACGTTGTCGAACTGTTTGTGCAGATGGTTGTTGTCTTGCAAACGTCCCCATCTGTTGACTCAGGGATCGAGACGTGGTTGCACGATCCGTTACAGCCATGCGGATAAGATGCCTGTCATATCGACTGCTAGTGATACGAGGCCGTTGGGATACAGCACGGCGTTCCGTATCATCCTCCTGAACCCACCGATTCCATATTCTGCTAACAGTCGTTGGATCTCGACCAGCGCAAGCAGCAATGTCTCGACACGATAAACCGCAATCGCGGTAGGCTACAATACGACCTTTATCGAAGTCGGAAACGTGATGGTACGCATTTTTCCTCCTTACACGAGCCACCACAACAACGTTTCACTAGGCAACGCCGATCAACTGCTGTTTGTGTATGAGAAATCGGTTGGAAACTTTCCTCATGTCAGCACGTTGTAGGTGTCGCCACCGGCGCCAATCTTGTGTGAATGCTCTGGAAAGCTAATCGTTTGTATATCACAGCACCGTCTTCCTGTCGGTTAAATTTCGCGCCTGTAGCACGTCAACTTCGTGGTGTAGTAATTTTAATGGCCAGTAGTGTATATACAGATAATCTTCAGTTTCTCAGTCTCGTATAGCGCCAGTTACTTCTTGTCATATTCTTCACCTGGTTTTCGAAGAAGCATATGATTTCAGTTTTTCCCTCGTTTCTTCCGATGAGGTATGACGTAATATAGCTGCAGCTAATTTCTTTGCAACGAAAACTTGTAGCCATATAAGAACAACAGAACATTCCTAAATTCACCCTCACGTCTATTTTCTGCTCACAGTAGGTGTAGACCGATCAATTTTCACATTTTTAATTCATTAAAGCAAATATTTTCTCCACTTGTTTGATGTGTTCCTTGATTTGTTTATTTTTCGTGTTAATCTTTTCATCTCTGCCCAGTACGCTCGATGGTATGTCCCACACTTCGTAATATCTAACCATCCCCCCTCTGCCTTGTAAAAAGTTCCTCTGCTGTTGCTGGTGTGATGGCTGGTGTGTCATTTAGGGGTGGGGTGGAGGGCTGGATGGAGCAGTGGATGGCCGTCCACCACCCTCCTCCCCCCTCCGAATGCCACTCCAGCCACTACAGTAACGGACAATGGACAAAAAGTTATAAGTTAATTTAGTTTAAGACGATTTGTTTTTAAGTAGCATTTCTCTGTATGTACGTATAAACGCCTGATGACGAACAGAACATGTTCGAAACGCTTTGTATTATGTTACATGCAACATTAAGCAAATAAAAGTGACGGCTAGCAAAAGTTTCAAGTAACTAATCATCCCACACAGTCACGGATGGCCGAAAATAATACTGTGTAGCTGTCTACAGTGCAATATATCAAAGTCGTGACAACTCATCCTGAGTGTAATAGCGCATGGTACTACGCGACATCACAGATAACAAACATCAGTTAAAAATTAAAAACATGTATTTTAGCCTACAGCTCGATTCCCAGATAAAATAAATGTAATAAAAGCAATGCGGTATGGCTTCCTAGATACAAGATTTTGTATTCTGTTCGTCAGTTCTGTAAATGAAAGCTGTCGCCGCTGTATGCTTACGAAATACACTTCCTCCCCATAATTAATAATGCAGGACGATCACGTCGGCTAATCTCGGCACGCGAACGAAGCACTAATAATTCACATGTATAATGTTGAAATAAATACGCGGAACAGCATAACTGTAAATGAAAGCTCTGCTCTATTATTCAGCTGGTAATGATCCACACAAACTAGCACCGATTATCAGACGCGTCCTTTCTCTACCGGTTACCACTTACGTTCTAGTTGAATGTGATATCGCAGCAAAGATATGAGCTTTAAACAAACTCTGAATAAAATACAAATGATCTAAAACGGTTATCTGACTGGAATGATCCCTGTTGAAGTAGGTGGAAGCGCGTGATGTATCGCAGTTTCTCTCACCTATTCTGTTATTACATTAATCAAATTTTGATATTAAAGAACTCCTTTCTGCTACTTGAGACCTAATTTATCATAGTGTTGTTACCGCCCTATGTGGCCCAGTGGTTATGGAACCGAAATCGCATTTGGGATGAGCGCTTTCAGATCTCTGTCCGGCCATCCAGAGTTATTCTTTTTTTACGTCGTTTAAGGAAAATAGCGTGATGGCTACTTTAGAAATGACACGGCCGATCTCCTTACCCAATCCTGTCCTATCCAACACGTGTTCCTTTTCTAATGACACTGTCTTCGACTGGACGCTAAATCCTTATCTACCATACTTTCTTTAGTTTCTTTGACGTTAATTCACATTATTGCTAAGTATCACGTTGCCCTATTCAACAGATCTGCAAAAGTATTCATACTTTTCACCGTTGAACATACAAGAAGTGGACAAGAATAGGAAATACCAATATCACAACGTGGAGGAAAGGTGGAAAGAAGTAAAGTCCACGGTACTAAGCGTAGCGGAGGATATATTGGGAAAAAAGAAGATAAAGAAGAGCAGGAAATGGTTCAACGATACATGCCAATGGCTCAAATGGCTCTGAGCACTATGGGACTCAACTGCTGAGGTCATTAGTCCCCTAGAACTTAGAACTAGTTAAACCTAACTAACCTAAGGACATCACAAACATCCATGCCCGAGGCAGGATTCGAACCTGCGACCGTAGCGGCCTTGCGGTTCCAGACTGCAGCGCCTTTAACCGCACGGCCACTTCGGCCGGCGATACATGCCAAAAGGCTACAGAAAAAAGAAGGGAGATGAGGGAGAAGTGGTTAGCTGAAATGGAGAATGAGCAGAAAAGGGAACGTTTTATCAATATCAGACGGGAGACAAAGCGAATCGTAAGAGCAGGGAAGAGAATATATCTAACCAGTTTGCTAGAACAACTTGAGGCACAGAGCCAAAACAAGAACTCAAGGTAATTCTTCCAATACATAAAATATCGGAAACGTGGATTTCAGAGTCCAGCTTTTTTCGTTAGAGATAAGAACGGCAACTTGATAAACGACAAGGAAAGAATTGTAGAAAGATGGAAAGAATACTTCTCAGAACTGTTGAATCGCCCAGACCAAGAAGAGACATTACCTGCAAACACTACGGAGGAGGGGAAAGATGAGGAAGAATGGGAAGTTAGCGAGGAAGACTTGAAAATCGCAATCAAAGGACTCAGAAACAACAAAGCGCCAGGGGAGGACAGAATAACATCAGAATTAATCAAGGAAGGAGGTGAGAGCTTACAGTCAGAGATATATAAACTGATCCAGTTGATATGGGAGAAGGAGACACTGCCAGAAGACTGGAAACTGGTTATAGTGTGCCCAATATACAAGAAGGGAAGCAAAATGAAATGCAGTAACTACAGAGGAATCAGCTTGTTGAATGTAACGTATAAGGTGCTGTCCATTATTACCCTCTGGAAATTCCAACCATTCATAGAGAACAACATACAGGAGTACCTAGCTGGCTTTCGACCAAACCGATCGACAATAGATCACATTTTCACACTAAGACAATTGTTTGAAAAACACTGGAAATACGATAAAGATATCTATCGCCTGTTTGTCGATTTTCAACGTGCATATGACAGCATCCACAGGAATAGCCTATACAATACATTGCGTGACTTCAGAATCGCTGAGAAGCTAGTGAGAATGGTGCAAGCTTGTATGGAAGGGTCAAAGGCAGCAGTACGTTTCCGAGGAGCCACATCAGAAATATTCGAGACTGAGACAGGCCTCAGGCAAGGGGATGTTCTCTCGTGTGTTCTGTTCATTGTCGTCTTAGAGAAAGTAATAAAAGAGTGTAGGCAACAGGAGTGGGCTGGAGTAGAGATGGGCGGTCACTTCAATTGTCTCGCATATGCAGATGACATAGTACGACTAAGTGAATCAAAGCACGAGTTGATAGAAATGTACCTGAAAATGGACAATTATGCACCGAGACAAAACAGAGTTCATGCAATTGGGAAGAAGACAAGCAAAGCACTCCGTCTTCAGGAAACAAGTGGCCCATCGGCACCATCCGACCGCCGTGTCATCCTCAGCTGAGGATGTGGATAGGAGAGGCTTGTGGTCAGCACACCACTCTCCCAGCCGTTATGATGGTTTTCTTAGACCGGAGCCGCTACTATTCGGTCGAGTAGCTCCTAAATTGGCATCAAGAGTCTGAGTGCACCACGAAAAATGGCAACAGCGCATGGCGGCTGGATGGCCACCCATCCTCGTGCCGGGCACGCCCGACAGCGCTTAACTTCGGTGATCTCACAGGAACCGGTGTATCCACTGCGGCAAGGTCGTTGCCCGAAGAAGACAAGAGCAGGAAGAATTTCTTGAGTTAGACGGCAAGAGGTTCAAGAGAGTACACCAGTTCAAGTGCTTGGGATCTTGGTTTACCACGGACAACATAAAAATGGACAGCAAAGAAAGAATAGCAAAATCAAATGGCTCCGAGCACTATGGGACTCAACTTCTGAGGTCATCAGTCCCCTAGAACTTAGAACTGCTTAAACCTAACTAACCTACGGAAATCACACACATCCATGCCCGAAGCAGGATTCGAAGCTGCGACCGTAGCGGTCGCGCGGTTCCAGACTGAAGCGCCTAGAACCGCTAGGCCACTCCGGCGGGCAAAGAATGAAATGCATGCACTCCCTCAGCTCTCTCGGCTCTAAATCGACTTCAGTGAACACTAAGACGAAAATCTACAACACAGTGACATGTCCAGCAGTAACGTACGGTTCAGAAACATGGAGCATCACAAAGCGAGAAAGGGAAAAGCTATTAATATTTGAAAGAAGAGTAATGAGGAAGATATGGGAACCAGTTTCGGATAACGGAGAATGGAGGAGGAGGAAAAACGAGGAAATCTACCTTCTCATGCGACAACCAAGTATCCTACAGAAGATAAAGATCAAAAGAATACAATGTGTGGGCCATGTAGCCCGTATGCCAGATGGAAGACAGGTGAAGATGGCACTAGCGGGGAAACTAAACACCAAACGTCCCACTAACGACCAAGGCAGCGCTGGATGGACGACCTGTCGAAGGACACAGCAGCCTTGGGAATTGAAGACACCTGGAGGAACCGGGCACGAAACAGGGCGGAATGGAGGCAATTTGTGGAAGCAGCGTGTGGTCTACATCTACATATATACTCCGCTAGCCACCAAGCGGTGTGTGGCGGAGGGGACAATTCATGCCAAAGTCATTCCCCCCCCCCCCCCCCCCCCCCCTTTGCGAGGGAAAAATAATGGTGGTAATAATATATGCTCTACACCTAGGTGAAGATTGCATTTCGGATTTTAGAGAGCAGCCCCTTCTGCTTAGCGCGTCGTCTATCTGCAAGTGTGTCCCACTTCAAACTTTCTATCAGATTTGTAACGCTCTCGCGATGGCTAAATGTCCCAGTCACGAATCTTTCCGCTCTTCTTTGGACCTTCTCAATCTCTTGAATCAGACCCAACTGGTACAGACGAACAATAAGACTGGACGAACTAACGTATTGTAAGCTATTTCCTTTGTTGAAGGACTGAATCGCTTCAGGATTCTACCAATAAACCGCAATCTAGAGTTTGCCGTACGCGTTACTTGTGTAATCTGATCATTCCATTTGAGATCATTTCGAGTAGTCACACCCAGATACTTGACTGATCATTTATTTTGTACTCACACATTAATGACATTAATGGGGATTTTCGCCTTGTTATACGCAGTAGGCTCCACTTACTAATATTGAGAGATAACTGCCAGTCATTACACCACGCATTTATTTTCTGCAAATCCTCATTGATTTGTTCACAACTTTCGTGTGATACTACTTTCCTGTACACTACAGCATCATCGGCAAACAGTCTAAGGTCGCTGTCAATACCATCAACCAGATCGTTTATGTAAATCGATAAAGCAGAGAACCTATTACGCTGACCTTGGGCACACCTGAAGTTACTCTTGTTTCTGTTGAAGTTACCCCGTTCAGGACGACATACTGCTCCGTGTCTGTTAGAAAACTTTCTATCCAGCCGCATATGTCATTGGAGAGACCGTAAAAGCGCACTTTTTGTAGCAAGCGACAGTGTGGAACTGAGTCGAATGCCTTTCAAAAGTCGAGAAATATGGCATCAACCTGGGAGCCGGTATCTAGAGCCTGTTGTATATCATGCACAAAGAGGGCCAGCTGTGTCTCGCATGACTGCTGTTTCCTAAAAGCGTGCTGGTTTCTGCAGATGAGCTTCTCAGAGTCTAGAAAGGTCATTATGTCTGAACACAAAATATGTTCCACGATTCTTCAACAAATCGATGTCAGTGAAATTGGCCGGTAATTATGTGCATCTGATTTTCTACCCTTTTTATAGATTGCTATGACCTGGGCCTTCTTCCAGTCCCGTGGAACTTTCCGCCGTTCCAATGATCTATAATAGATGACGGATAAGAATGGTGTTATATTTGTAGCATAGTCAACATAACATCTTACGGGGTACAGTCTGGGCCAGATGCCTTTCTGGCGTCTAAGGATCTTAACTGTTTTACAATCCCAGATACACTAAACACTATGTCAACTATCCTTTCGTTTGTTCGATAATTGAAAGGGGGAATGGTGCTGCAGTTCTCTATCATAAACGAGTTTTTGAAAGATAGGTTTAGAATTTCGGCCTTCTGTTTATCGTCATCAGTTACATTACCCGTACTCTCAGCAAGAGAAGGTATTGAATTATTTGTAGCGTTCATAGATTTTACGTACGACCAAAATTTTTTGGGGTCATTTTTAGAATCTGCAGGGTTATTTTTAGAATCTGCAGGGCCTGTGCTCGCTGAATATCTATCTATCTACCAATATCACATTACCATACTTAATAGGCTGTAGGAAAACAGTTGGCATTAAAAAAAGCTCCCAGTCGTCTCGGAACTGATGAATACGGGTCCTGCATGAAGCAAGCGAGTCTTATACCAGTCTACCTGCAAAATAGTGGCACGCTCAGATAACGATGATGGAAATGGGTAGCGATTACGCACCCTTGTCTCGAAATACGACCACAAAGGATCAGTAATAATGAGGTCTGGTGGCTGTGTGGCCAGGAGAGATGCGACAATGCATCCACATAATCACGCAAGCAGTCCTGGACAATGCTAGTGATGTGAATAGTAGACCTGTCGCCTTGGAATAAGCATCAACAATATAGAATAATCATTGTGCCAAGAGATTGACCCGAGTAACCAAAACATTCACATAATTGATGGCGGTAATGCGACCTTGCAGAGAAATCATGGGCACGTGGAATACCTTCTACAGGGTGGTCCATTGATAGTGACTGGGCCAAATATCTCACGAAGTAAGCATCAAACGAAACAACTACAAAGAACGAAAATTGTCTAGCTTGAAGGGATGAAACCAGGTGGCGCTATGGATGGCCCGCTAGATGGCGATGCCATAGGTCAAACGGATATCAACTGTTTTTTTTTAAAATAGGAACCCCCATTTTTATTACGTAAAGAATTATGAATGTTTTAGTTGGACAATTTTTTTAGCTTTGCGACATTCCGCCAGTGCGGACGGTATTTGCTTCGTGATACATTAACCGTGTTAAAATGGACCGTTTACCAATCGCGGAAAAGGTCGATATCGTGTTGATGTATGGCTATTGTGATCAAAATGCCCAACGGGAGTGTGATATGTATGCTGCTCGGTATCCTGGACGACATCATCAAAGTGTCCGGACCGTTCACCAGATAGTTACGTTATTTAAGGAAACAGGAAGCGTTCAGCCACATGTGAAACGTCAACCACGACCTGCAACAAATGATGATGGACAAGTAGGTGTTTTAGCTGCAGTCGCGGCTAATCCGCTCATCAGTAGCAGACAAATTGTGTGAGAATCGGGAATCTCAAAAACGTCGGTGTTGAGAATGCTACATCGGCATCGATTGCACTCGTACCATATTTCTATGCACCAGGAATTGCATGGCGACGACTCTGAACGTCGTGTACAGTTCTGCCACTGGGCACAAGAGAAATTACTGAACGATGACAGATTTTCTGCACGCGTTCTGTTTAGCGACGAAGCGTCATTCACCAACAGCGGTAATGTAAACCGGCATATTATGCAGTATTGGTCAACGGAAAATCCACGATGGCTGCGACAAGTGGAACATCAGCGACCTTGGCGGGTTCATGTATGGTGCGGCATTATGGGAGGAAGGATAATTGGCCCCCATTTTACCGATGGCAATCTAAATGGTGCAATGTATGCTGATTTCCTACGTAATGTTTTACCGATGTTACTACAAGATGTTTCACTGCATCACAGAATGGCAATGTACTTCCAACATGATGGTTGTTCGGCACATAGCTCGCGTGCGGTTGAAGCGGCATTGAATAGCATATTTCATGACAGGTGGATTGGTCGTCGAAGCACCATACCATGGCCCGCACGTTCACCGGATCTGATGTCCCCGGATTTGTTTCTGTGGGGAAAGTTGAAGGATATTTGCCATCGTGATCCACCGACAACGCCTGACAACATGCTTCAGCGGATTGTCAATACATATGTGAACATTACGGAAGGCGAACTACTCTCTGTTGAGAGGAATGTCGTTACACATATTTCCAAATGCATTGAGGTTGACGGACATCATTTTAAGCATTTATTGCATTAATGTGGTATTTACAGGTAATCACGCTGTAACAGCATGCGTTCTCAGAAGTGATAAGTTCACAAAGGTTCATGTACCACATTGGAACAATCGAAATAAAATGTTCAAACGTACCCACGTACTGTATTTTAGTTTAAAAAACCTACCTGTTACCAACTGTTCGTCTAAAATTGTGAGCCATGTGTTTGTGACTATTACAGCGCCATCTATCACAAAGCGAAAAAAGTGGTCCAACTAAAATATTCATAATTCTTTACGTACTACACGAATATGTAATAAAAAGGGGGGTTCCTTTTAAAAAAACGCAGTTGCTATCCGTTTGACATATGGCAGCGCCATCTAGCTGGCCAACCATAGCGCCATCTGGTTTCCACCTTCAAGCTAGACAAGTTTCATTTTTTGTAGTGTTTTCGTTTGGCGTTTATTTCGTGAGATATTTGGCGCGGTCATGATCAGTGGACCACCCTTTATAGCTTCCCACATCATCTCCGAACACCTGCCTTGTTTCACCCTTGGGGCGTAAATTCGACAAGAAGTTGGAAACAGAGTGAAGCAAGACACATCTGACCAAATGGTGGGTGGTTCTGAAATTCTGTCACCCTGAAACTTTCTTCTTATAGAGCTCCCTTCGCGTTATTTTGGTGCTGACAGAGTTTGCGACTGCGGCATTCATTTCTGCAGTGATTTTTGCAGCTGGTGTCCTCTATTTTTCTTCACAACCATCTTCGGTAAGCTTCTGTCACGAGGACTCAACACACAATTTCGTCCGCATTATGACTCAGCGTATGATGTTTCTCCGCTTTCACTGTATGCGGCATAAATCTTCGACACGGTGCCTGTTGAAACACCAAATACTTCGTCTGCCTTGATTACGACAGCACCCACCATACGACTGCCAACAACTGGCCCAGGGAAGCCACTTAGCTCCGACATAATGCACTCACAACCACACAGAGACTGTTTTGGCCAGGACTGAACCTTGCAATGTATTTATGACGTTGCGCAGGTGCCCTTAGTGGTCAAGTACAAAGGCGCAGGCAGCAAACTTGCCCAGCATCTGCATTCATGTACAAACACCCACTTCTCGCGGTGTTCCTTGTCCAACCCCGTCCAGCCCTGTGTTCTACGAACGCCAGAATTGGTGCTCTTACACGTATAGTTCATCATCTGAAATTTTGGTACCGTCGCAGGCATTACATTTTCGAGTTACAAGTTAAAACAATTGTGGCGATAAACTGCAGCCATACTTTTTACCCTACTCAATGTCATTTTAATGTTTTTTTATGTTTCACTTTCGTTAACCCTGGAGGGTTTATGTAAACACTAGAGAAAAATTTTTGTATTTCTCCTTTTTACGCCCAAAAATCTCAGAATTTCAAATTGTTGATTCTCCTTCACATAATCGAAGTCTTTCTTTAGGTCCATAAATGAGTGATATATCCTGTTTTACTGTTTCCTTTTAATTTTATATGTTTTGCTTCTGTTTTGCAATACCAGGTCCGGTTACACGGCGAAGAAGAACTACCTCATAACGTATCGAGCCGACAAAAATTTTTCAGATACCAATAGCTCGGAAACGCACCGTTGCGGATGTACGGCCAAAAAACCGATAACCAATAGACGATGAGCAAATGCGCAGGTAAACTAAGTTGGTCCAGCTAATAACTGCTGTGTTACAGGGTGCAGATGCTGGTTAAATTGGCTGAAGATAACGATATCAGCTGAACAGTCGAAACTAGACATTCTTCAATTTAATAAATATATTTAGTTCCTTTAAACAGGAATTTTCTAGCATATTTACTGGATAAAGCTCAACTCTTTAAAATACTCTAGACGTACCGCAGTGTCATTAAGTTCTTAAGATGATAATCTCCACTGTAGAAACAGCACTGCAGAAAGACGGTCGACATGTGGTACTGTAAGGCTGAATGTTACTAATATTGAAATATAAGGAACACACATTTTAATGCCTCGCGGGGTAGCCGCGCCGTCTAGGGTGCCTTGCAACGTTCCGCGCTGGTAATAAAGGTAATACAGTATGTAAAATGATATAAAAATCTAATAGTCATGGGGAACTGGAATGCAGTTGTAGGGGAAGGAGTAGAAGAAAAAGTTACAGAAGCATATGGGCTTGGGCCAGGGAATGAGAGAGGAGAAAGACTAATTGAGTTCTGTTCCAAATTTCAGCAAGTAATAGCGAATACTCTGTTCAGGAAGAGGTACACTTGGAAAAGGCCAGGTGATACGGGAATTACATCATCGTCAGACAGAGGTTCCGAAATCGGATACTGGATTGCAAGGCGTACCCGGGAGCAGGTACAGACTCAGATAACAATATAGTAGCAATGAAGAATAGGCTGAACTTTTAAGACATTAGTCATAAAGAATCAATACGCAAACAAGTGGGATTCGGAAGTAGTAAGGAATGACGAGATACGGTTGAAGTTCTCTAAGGGTATTGATACAGCAGTAAGGAATAGCTCAGCAGGCAGTACAATTGAAGAGTAATGGACATCTCTAAAGACTATCACAGAAATTGGGAAGCAAAACGTAGGTACAAAGAAGGTAACTGCGAAGAAATCATGGGTAACAGAAGAAATACTTCAGTTGATCGACGAAAGGAGCAAGTAAAAAAATGTTCCTGGAAACTCAGGACTACAGAAATACAAGTCGCTAAGGAATGAAATAAATAGGAAGTACTCGAAAGCAAAGACGAAATGGCTGCATGAAAAATGTGAACAAATCATACATACAGGAAAGTCATAACGACATTCGGTGACATTAAAAGCAACGGTGATAACATTAACAGTGCAACGGGAATTCCACTGTTGCAGAGGAGAGAGCGGATAGGTGGAAAGAATACATTTCAATCGTCTATGAGGGGGAAGTTCTGTCTCATGTGATAGAAGAAGAAAGAGGAGTCGATTTAGAAGAGATAGGGGGAACAGTATTAGAAACAGAATTTAAAAGAGCTTTGGAGGACTTAGGATCAAATAAGGCAGAAGGCATGGATAACATTCCATCAGAATTTCTAAAGCATTTGGGCAAGTGGCAACAACACAACTATTCATGTTGGTGTGTTGAATGTATGAGCCTGGCGACATACCATCTGACGTTCGGTCATCCACACAATTCCGAAGACGGCAAAAACTGACAAGTGCGAGAATTATCGCGCAATCAGCTTAACAGCTCACGCATCCAAGTTGCTTACAAGAAATTATATACACAAGAATGGAAAAGAAAATTGAAGATCTGATAGATGACGATCAGTTTGGGTTTAGGAAAGGTAAAGACAAGAGAGATTCAATTCTGACATTGCGGTTAACAATGGAAGCAAGACTAAAGAAAAATAAAGACAGGTCATAGGATTTGTCGACCCGGAAAAAGCGTTCGACAATGTAAAATGGTGCAAGATGTTCGAAATTCTGAAAAAAGTAGAGGTAAGCTACAGGGAAAGTATTGTGTCTCACCGTTTAGAGGTACAAAACGCGTGGGTGTTTTAAAAAAAATTGGCTCTGAGCACTAAGGGACTTAACATCTATGGTCATCAGTCCCCTAGAACTTAGAACTACTTAAACCTAACTAACCTAAGGACATCACACAACACCCAGTCATCAGGGGTGTTTTCAGCTCGTTCCTAAATGCAAATAAGTAGGAGGCCGAGTTGATAGGAGCTGAAGGAGTCTAGGTTGCAATAATATGCGGTACGGCACACTGTTAGAGAGAAAGATTATTATTCAAGAAACACACAGTACAATGAAATTACTTATCTTCAGTAGTTTGTAGGCCTGCAGCTGCGGCTATGAACTGACAATCTCGTAACATGGAATACCATGAACTAAGACAACATATTCTCGGGGACTAAGCCTGATGGGCCCTCTTCAGGGAGTCAATGCAAAGTTCGCAGAACTGGCTGAGGGCCGATTATGAAAGTGCGTCTGCCTAGGTTGAAATCTAGCTGAGAAGTGAACGAGGCTCACTCCAGCGCCGTCGAGCTGCACAGCCCGCTAGAGTGCGCTGTGCTCGGCAGACGACGGGCTGCCAACCTTGTGTTGGCGCGGCGTTGTAGCAGTATCTACGGCAATGATACTACAGAAAGACGGGTCATGTACAATATGTACAACAGCCAAGGGGTAATAATAGGAGTGGACGACCAAGAACGAAATGTTCGTATTAAAAAGGGTGTAAGACAAAGATGTAGCCTTTCGTCCCTACTGTTCAATCCCTGCATCGAGGAAGCAATGATGGAAATAAAAGAAAGGTTCTGGAGTGGAATTAAAATTCGAGGTGAAAGGATATAAATGATACGATTCGCTGATGACGTTGCTATCCTGAGTGAAAGTGAAGAAGTATTACATGATCTTCTGAATGGAATGAGCAGTCTAATGAGTACAGAGTATGGATTGATAGTAAATTGAAGAAAGACGAAGGTAGTGAGAAGTAGTTGGAATGAGAACAACGAAAAACTTAACATTAGGTTTGATGGCCACGAAGTAGATGAAGGAATTTTGCTACATAGGCAGTGAAATAATCAATGACGGACGGAGCAAAATCAGACTAGAAATGGCACAAAGGGCGTTTCTGGTCAAGAGAAGTCCATTGGTATCAAACATAGGCCTTAAATTTAGGAAAAAATTTCTGAGAATGTACCTCTGGAGTACAACGTTGTATGGTAGTGAAACATGGACTGTGGGGAAAAACGGAACAAAGAGAAGCATTTGAGATGTGATTCTACACACGAATGTCGAAAATTAAGGTAAGGAATGAAGAGGTTCTGCGCAGAATCGGAGAGGAAAGGAATATGTGGAAAACACTGATAAGGAGAAGGGACAGGATGATAGGACATCTGTTAAGACATGAGGGAATGACTTCCATGGTGATAGAGGCAGCTGTAGAGGGCAAAACCTGCGGGGAAGACAGAGATTGAAATACATCCAGCAAATAATTGAGGACGTCGGTTACAAGTGCTACTCTGAAATGAAGAGGTTAGCGCAGGAGAGGAGTTCGTCGCGGACCGTATCAAACCAGTCAGAAGACTGATGATAAGAAACAAAAAACAGAGGTCCATTCTACAGTACAATGTTTCTTTCACAATGGTGATGCCGTTTCCCATGACGGCAGCACCCCTGTTGACATAGTTCGCTCCGTCCAGGACTGGTTTGGTGAGCACGGGTACGAATTGTCGCACCTCACCTGGTCATCACAATCATCAGATGGCAATATTATTGAGCCCTTGTGGTCTACTTTGGAGAGAAGGGTGCATGATCGGTATTCATCTCCATCAACAGTCTCTGAAGTTGCCACTATAAGAAAGATTCCCTTCAAAACCATACAGGACTTGTATTTATCAAAATGGTTCAAATGGCTCTGAGCACTATGAGACTGAACTGCTGAGGTCATCAGTCCCCTAGAACTTAGAACTACTTAAACCTAACTAACATATGGACATCACACACATCCATGCCCGAGGCAGGATTCAAACCTGCGGTCGCGCGGGTCCAGACTGTAGCGCCTAGAATCGCTCGTTTTTGATGTTTCCATGTAGATGTAGAGGCAGTGGCGGAAGTAAAGGTGCGACGGCGGTTCGTCAATCGTCCCTGAACCCTAGATAGCTCAGTCGGTATGAGCAATGCTCGCCAAAGGTACGGGATCGGGTTCGCACTCAGTTTTAGTCTATCAGGAAGTTCTTTCTGACCTAGATTCCCACAGAAATAAATTCTGATACCTCTTCTAAGTCCAGTCCCAATTGTCAGTTTTAGAGGTTAACACAGGGAGTGAAAGGCTATTTATGATTGGTACAGAAACCAGGTGGCAGTTATAAAGATTCGAGGGGCATGAAAGGGAAGCAATGGTTGAAAAGGGAGAAACGCAGGGTTCTAACCTAACCTCGATCTTATTCAGTCTGTATATTGAGCAAGCAGTAAAGGAAACAAAAGAAACATTTGGAGTAGGAATTAAAATACACGGAGAAGAAATAAAAACTTTGAGGTTTGCCGATGACATTGTAATTCTGTCAGAGACAGCAAAGGACTTGGGAAGAGCAGTTAAACGGAACGGACAGTGTCTCGAAAGGAGGATATAAGATGAACACCAAAAAAAGTAAAAGGAGAATAATAAAATGTAGCCGAATTAAATCAGGTGATGTTGAGGGAAAATGGATTAGGAAATGAAGCACTTAAAGTAGTAGACGAGTTTTGCTATTTGGGGAGCAAATGGTCAAAGTAGAGAGCATATAAAATGTAGACCGGCTATGTCAAAGAAAGTGTTTCTGATGAAGAGGAATTTGTTAACATCGAGTATAGATTTGAATGTCAGGAAGTCTTTTCTGAAAGTATCTATATGGGGTGTAGGCATCTATGGAAGTGAAACATGGACGATAAATAGTTTAGATAAGAAGAAATAGAAGTTTTGGAAGTGTGGTGGTACAGAAGAATGCTGAAGATTAGATGGGTAGATCACGTAATTAATGAGGAGGTACTGAATAGAATTGGGGAGAAGAGCAATTTTTTGTACAACTTGACTACAAGAAGGGATCGGTTGGTAGGACACGTTCTGAGGCATCAAGGGATCACCAATGTAGTACTGGAGGGAAGCGTGGAGGGTAAAAATTGTAGAGGGAGACCAAGAGATGAATACACTAAACATATTAAGAAGGATGTAGGGTGCAGTAGTTACTCGGAGACGAAAAAGCTTGCACAGGATAGAGTAGCATGGAGAGTTGCATCAAACCAGTCTCTGGACTGAAGACCACAACAACAACAATATCTGTACTTTGCAAACTACCGTACAGTGTATGGTGGAGTGTTCTTTATGTACTACAGTCGAACCTAGCTATTTCGCACTCTTTTTATTCTCCTTATTTCTTCACTGAAATGCGCAGGCCAAATTATTATCCACTCCCAAAGGAGCCCTGACTTACCTCCATACTTATGATTAGAGTTACTGTAGAAGTTTAGGTTGCAATGCTGTATGTGTAAGGTGTAAAGTTAAAAACTATAAGAGCAATAAGCGAAATCAACAATATCTTCGATACAGAAGACTGAAGACCACAACAACAACAGAGGTTAATGCTGTTCTTCGGCCCGCAACGAAGCGATAGATTTTGAACGCTTTTCCTGGGTAAAGCGGAGTATTTTTGGCGGCTAGCTTGTGCGCCGGGTACTGAGGAAGACGCGGCGAGCCGTTCGCGTCGCCGGCCGGCGCGGCTTCCACACACAGCCGCTCTCACGCAAAGCCGCGCCCTGTGTACACAAGCAGCTCGCCGCGGCTTTTCAAGCCGCCTTCGTTCCCGCTGCGGCGCAAAGACCAACTATCGCCATTATACCCGGAAGTACATTAAAAAAACGGGGCCAGCGTCGCTGTTGAACGTATGAGGATGATGGTGCTGTTAGTTGCACGAGTATTAACATACAAAACAAATGGTGGACTCAATCCGTGTGAGTACGTGGAATCCATACATATTACAAAAGTGCGTGTTTTTATGTATGTTCTGCATCTCCTCCTAAAGCGCTGGCTCGATTTTAACAAAACTTGGTTCATATATCACTTATTGTCCGGAAAGAATCTGTACGGATTTAACACTGACCTATAACTCAAAGGCGTTGTAGTGTAGGGAAAAAAGCGTTGTTGCTCATGGCGCGCAAATAGCCAGCATCATCTATTAGATAACGGAGAGCACTTCGTGGCCAGCATGTAACTTTACAAGACATTTTCTCACTGACACCCCCCACAAAACCGATGAAAAGACAATACTGGCCAGTTACGACTAAATTTCAGCTTCTCACAGAGATCTAATGTGGGCTGTAATTATCGTATGGGAGCGAAACTTGGTAGATATGCTAATGCGTTAATGCGGAACAGATTTATGCTGGAAAAAATTTAGTTCCAAATTTCCCCGCCAGGTGTATATCCGGCGCTGTGAATGGATGAAAGACGTATACAAACGTTTCCTTGTGTAACGGATTAGGTACGGGACATGGGCAGAAAAGACCGAACAAGCGAGAAAGGCATATTATTAACCACCGCTCACGCAATTTGTACAATATAAGCACCAGAGACGTCGACGAGATGCTGTACAGCGCATATTTTCACCTAGTGGCGAAAATTGGGACTAATTTTTTCAACCGTAAATCGGTTCCGCATTAACGCATGACCATATCTACAAATTTTCGCTGCCATAAGATAATTACAGCTCACACTGTGAGCAGCTGCGCTGTAAACAAAACTATCCGGTAATTTGTCGCTTACTACGTTTTCACCGTTCATGCAGTAAAACTGCCATCTCAGGCTTGACCTTCTCATTTATTATTTCGTTACTGCTAACTGTATTTGGAACAGATTTCGCACGTAGTATTCACGTATACTACTGACTGTATTTGCAACTGCAAAAATATATCGTTCTACGAGAGGCACTTCTGGAGATATGACGCCATAAACACTGAGATGTTGAAAAACTGCCGCATCATGCGTGACGTTTGAATTTATTACTGCTTTATTACCAGTTGTGTTCGAATCTCATTTCGCAGGCAGTATCAACATATACTGCTAGATGTACGTGCAAAATAATATCATTGTGCGACACCCATCTCAGGACATATGACGTCATATAGAATAAGCTGCATGAAAACGAAACTTCAGGGTCAAACTCTCTAGAGGTATAAGTGAAGCATGTGTGCAAATACGGGTGAAATAAGATAAATACATGCGAAATATATGTAACATATGCGTACACCGGCAAAGCCATGAGTAGAAAGCTCCTCCAAAACCCCTGGATCGATTTCAGCCAAACTTGATACACACATCATTTACTGTCTGTACTGTGTAAGTACTGTTGGCGTTATAACTGTCAGCCTCGTAGTGGTTTTGGAAAAAAGATGATAAAGCGGTGTGAGAAGGGGGTAGGAGGATATGGACAGACCGAGAGGGGGAAACGAAGAAATGGATACAGATAGGAATGGTGGCAAAATGGACAGACAGAGAGGGGCAGGGGGAAATGGACCCAAAGGGAAGAGGAGGAGATGCGCAGCTAGAAGGGAGAGGTGGAGATGGACAGAGAAAGGAAAGAGGAGAAGGTGGACAAAGAGCAGTGTACCGTTGGCCTGTAGAAGAGCGTAGCGTCCCAAAAGATTGGTAAAGTGCACAGGTCATCCCCGTTTCCCCGAGACGTCGAACACATATACAGAACTATAGACCTATGTCTCTAACGTCGATCAGTTGTAGAATTTTGGAACACGTATTATGTTCAAGTATAATGACTTTTCTGGAGACTAGAAATCTACTCTGTTGGAATCAACATGGGTTTCGAAAAAGATGATCATGTGAAACCCAGCTCGCGCTATTCGTCCACGAGACTCAGTGGGCCATAGACACGGATTCCCAGGTAGATGCCGTGTTTCTTTACTTCAGCAAGGCGTTTGATACAGTTCCCCACAGTCGTTTAATGAAGAAAGTAAGAGCATATGTACTATCAGACCAATTGTGTGATTGGATTGAAGAGTTCCTAGATAACAGAACGCAGCATGTCATTCTCAATGGAGAGAAGTCTTCCGAAGTAAGAGTGATTCCAGGTGTGCCGCAGGGGAGTGTCGTAGGACCGCTGTTATTCACAATATATATGAAAGATCTTGTGGATAACATCTGAAGTTCACTGAGGCTTTTTGCGGATGATGCTGTAGTATATCGAGAAGTTATAACAGTGGAAAAATGTACTGAAATGCAGGACGATCTGCAACGAATTGACTCATGGTGCAGGGAATGGCAATTGAATATGAATGTAGACAAGTGTAATGTGCTGCGAATACAGAGAAAGGAAGATCCTTTAGATCATTTAGCTACACTATAGCAGGTCAGCAACTGAAAGTAGTTAATTCCATAAATTATCTGGGGGTAGGCAGTAGGAGTGATTTAAAATGGAATGACCATATAAAATTAATCGTCGGCAAAGCAGATGCCAGACTGAGATTCATTGGAAGAATCCTAAGGAAATGCAGTCCGGAAACAAAGGAAGTAGGTTACAGTGCACTTGTTCGCTCACTGCTTGAATACCGCTCACCGGTGTGGGATTTGTACTAGATAGCGTTGGTAGAAGAGAGCAGCGCGCTCGTTACAGGATCATTTAGTAATCGCGAAAGCGTTACGGAGATGATAGATAAACTCCAGTGGAAGACTCTGCAAGAGAGACGCTCAGTAGCTCGGTTCGGGCTTTTGTTGAAGTTACGAGAAAATACCTTCACCGAGGAGTCAAACAGTATATTGCTCCCTCCTACGTATATCTCGCGAAGAGACCATGAGGATAAAATCAGAGAGATTAGAACCCACAAAGTGGCATACCGACAATCTTTCTTTCAACGAACGATACGAGACTGGAATAGAAGGGAGAAACGATAGAGGTACTCAAGGTACCCTCCGCCACACACCGTCAGGTGGCTTGCGGAGTATGGATGTAGATGTAGATGTAGATGAAGAGATGAGAAGAGAGTGTGAGGAGGAGATGGACAGAGAGAGGGGGCAGCAGGAGGTGGGCTAATGGAGGATAGGAATAAATACACAGGCAGGCAACGCCTGGCATTCAGCTAGTAGATTCATAAATCTAGCGTGCTTCCTTTCGCGCTGCTAGCAACGAGAATAGTTCAGGGATTTACAGGTCGAATTACAGCGAAACCAGTAGCGATCACATCTGCATTCACGCCCAGGATGAAATTCAGTACAGTCACTCTCTGTTTCTTGTTATTCGCTTTGACAAGCGTGCGTAACAGGACCAGCAGGATGGTTAATTACGGAATGAAATTATAAAGTGTGCCTGTTATTGCTTGCTGACATATTTTGGATGACGGTCATAGTAAAGTAACAAATGAAAAAAGATTGAGTTTTTACATTTTTAGATTATATCAGTCGTAGTGGAAGGGCCCCGCGAAGAGTGTCCACTAGGAGGTGGAATGAAGTTAAGACTATAAGTCTTGGAGTCCAACGCAATGAAATTTACGGCATATGATACACAAATTACACAGTGTATCTCTAAATCGGGTAGAGTACATTTCTGAACTTTGTATTTTAAAACAAGTGGCTGTGACTAACGGTTATGAAGCAAAATTCATTATTTTACAGAAGCAATTCACTAAGAAGTAGAGGAACAGTATGGATCATAAAAGCATATATATATATATATATCAGCTTACAGAAGATAGACGCCTGAAATGATTAGGCTTCCTTAATAACAATCAGTGTCGGTACACAATACGACACAAAGAAAGAGTAGTTTATAATAAATACTTAAAAACGTATGCATACAAAATTTGGTGTTCTCCGAAATCGTACAGAGATAAATCGATCTTTTGATGTCCGTGGCATAGAACATTGAAACGCAGGTAGTAATAAAGCAGCCTTTGGTTTCACTTAAACAAAAATGAGAGAATAAAGCAAGTTGTCTAGATCAACATCTTGATACTTGTCATTATGCTTCCAAGGAATGCTGTATCTTATAATCTTTTATGATGTCTGTTTCTCTCCCTGTTCGTTGCCTTTTTGTTTTCCAGGGACTCCTGTATCAGTCGACTCGCATTTGTCTGAAAATGAAATGATCGTACGGCATTGTTGGCCGGAAGACCCCTTGCGGAGTGTTCGGCCGCCGAAATTGCATGTCCTTTTTTTAGCTGACGCCACTTCGGCGACTTGCGAGTCAATGATGATGAAAGACACACAACACCCAGTCATCTCGAGGCAGAGAAAATCCCTGACCCCGCTAGGGATCAAACCCGGGACCCAGTGCGCGGGAAGCGAGAACGCTACCGCAAGACCACGAGCTGCGGACTCACATTTGTCTAAGAGTTTATTTCTCAGTTGTGTGTACAGTTGCGACCGCTAGCTATTACTTTGCTATATGTGTCTACAGGCGGTTATCGTCTGTCCTGCTGTTAACTCACATCTAGCTTAAATAATTTTTTACTAGTTTCCACATTGACAACGCTTTCCTTCACAATCAGATTTTACGAGTATATTGTCAATATTTTAATCTTACGTTCGCGATTTAAAATTTACCATATTTTTTATAACAACATAGTTAACTGTGGATTTCACTGCCATCAATCAGAACACAGATACCTTTACATCATCAGCGCCTCATCGAGTCTTCTCAGTTAAAAAGGTACTTTGTAATATATTTAAGTACGTAGAGCTCTACATGGAAATTAGTTTCATTATAACTTATATTCCTAGTATTTTATTATCTCCTTTCTCTTTACTTTTTAACAGATCATCTGATGATGATATGGTAATAAGTAGAAACCATTAATGATACAATTTGTGTGACCTGAAACTGCAGTATATATTACAAAAAGCAACAATGAAATGAGTTAACATTATGAAATATTGCATTATAGTCTTCATACTATTTCAAAGTAACCCATAGCTTTAATTTTAAGAATTTCTGTGCAGAAGCTCTGCAATGGAATAGAAGGAGTTGAGCGACATTAAGATGCCTAATTTAGTCTTAAAGTCCGTCACATTTCACAAAATATTTTTATTATCTTCTGGCCAGCTGTTTCTCTTTAACTCCTTTCTATTATATTAATCAGTTGAAGTAAGTAAGGTTTAGTTTTAGGGATTACAGACTGTTCACGTCATTACTTGAAAATCTCACTCTCTGAAAGAAGCACTTCACTTCAGCTACATTTTTCAGTATGCAAACGTAGTACCTTTTTGTCCCAGTAATGTATTTATACTTTACACTTTTTTCTACAGAAGAAAGAAATATTGGTAACGGTGAAGAACATTAATAAATATCTGCAGTGACAAACAGTATCCCAAATACCCCATTTATTGAAGAGGTGTGTGCAGGATGTTCTAGGAATAACACTACATTTAACGTAGTAACTAACTCATCAATGAATGGAAATATGCTCTATAAACTAGATTCTTCATTTTTAAATCACCAACAGTGGTAACATGATATTGCAAATGTAGTTTAAGTGAAGCGCTTCTTCCAGAGAGTGGGATTTTTAACTAATGACGTGAACAGTCTGGAATCCCTAAAACTAAACCTTGCTTCCTTCTCGTATTTCATTATTTGAGTGGGGTGCTTTAGAACAACATGTGAGATAATTTGAGAAGTACTGAACTGTGTGTAATGAGCCTTGGCGATGTAGTTTACCTGTCTTCAGCTGGATTTAGTAATAATTTGCCTGCTGAATGTGTTGTTTTTATGTATGAAATGACCTTTGCGCATCGGCAAAAATTTCGTGATGATTTGGATTGGAAAATTGCATGATGTGCGTACTCTTTTTTAGATTGAGCTGCGGAATTGTAACAGTGTTCACTTATATTTTATTGTGCTAATGGGTGAAATCTGTGGTGTGTGTGTGTGTGTGTGTGTGTGTGTGTGTGTGTGTGTGTGTGTGTTTGTGTGTGTGTGTTTGTGTGCGTGTGTGTTGTACTCGTGCGCACACTCGAGTTCATTACGTGTTCTTTGACAATTCGCTTGCGTAGTACTGTCATTGATTACTATTTTGGCTTGGATGACTGTTTTTTGGATGTTGTATCTTTGTTCTATCGTTAATACATGATATAGATTATTGCTATCTTTAAAGATATATAGGTCTGTTTCTACGCCCCTGGTGTGGTTGGTGGTTGTTTTCAATATGGTTCGGGTATTAAGCAAAACAAAAGTTGTCGTATTGCAAGAAAGATGATCCTCTAGAATTAATTATTTTATTTTCTGCCTTTTCAGTACTATTTTTTTACTCTTTCACTTGTATCATACACATCTCTATACACACGCTGCATGACAGAAGGTACTTAGCATGGTACCAAATGTTAGGATTCTTCGTATGGAGCACAGGAGTATGGCTGTTTAAACGCATCTGTGCCACCAGTAACTAGTGTAATTTTGTCTTCATGGTCCATAAGGGAGCGATATGTCGGGAGCCGAAGAGTATCGCTACATTATTTAGTTAATAATTGATGTTGACTTTTGTAAGTAGGATTTGACTGGATAATTTTTGTCTGTCTTCAAGAGTCCGCTAGCTCAGGTTTTTCAACATCTGTGTGTCACTCTCCTCAAAGTGGGAAAAACCTGTGACCATTGGTGCTCCTCATCTCTGTATACGTTCAGTATTCTCCATTACTGCTGTTCGGTATGTCCTCCTCACAGCTGAGTAATATTCCAAAATGAGACGCACAAATGATTTGTATGAAAGCTTTTGTAGACTCATTGAGTTTTCTCAATATCCGAGCAACGAACCACAGTCTACCACCTACGAGTTTACCCATGACTGAACCTGTATGAGCATCCTATTTGATATCCCTACAAACTGTTGCACTCAGTTATGTGTCATTTGTGAAAAGGATCACATTTGCAACTCTTGACAGTGGGAGTGGGAGAATATTTATGTGGATCAGAAACAAATGTGGACCCAAAGTAAAACCCTGTGGTACCCACGACTGATTGTTTCACGTTCTAAGGGGCTATTGTTTGTGGTAGGTATGAAGTACCCTGCTTTCTGCTACGTAGTTAAGATAAAAACAATGGCCATTTTGTACTAGGAGGGGGGGGGGAGTTCAATAAAAAAGTAGACTGCAGAAGCCTGTATAAGGTCGGTAGCGCATGTCTGGCTACATCTATCTCTAAATTTTGCCTTTCATCCACACTTGCGTTAGGCATCTCAGCAGGAGTGTGAAGTTTTCCGAAACGCTGTGCCACTGTGAAGTGAGGCAGTTGGGATGGGGTGGAGCACGGGCTGGTGGTTGCTCTGTGTCCGCTGTCGGGTCGCCATTGACGGCTGTATTTGTGCCCGGAGAGGTGAGAGGTGCGCGCTGCTTCCTATTCCGGCCACGGGGCGCGCTCGGGAGAAGCGATTCGGCACGCGACTTCATTTCTCTTAGCCCGCCGTTACGATGCTCACTCGAGGGCTACGTGAGAGGGAGCAGAATGTTTCTGCAGCAGGGTTGATGTCTAGCCCTCGAAAGTTTGCGCCGTCGCAGGTCGAGTGGTTAATTCACGCGAGGCTGCCACAAACGTGCCGGGGAATTTAGCGTGGCAGCGGAATGACCGCCGTCCGGAGAAAACCTACTAATATAAATGTATGTAATCAGCTTGACGAAAATAATTTAACGGTTCATTCTAATTAAAGGCTTGCAAATAGAGAAATTTGTATTGTAGATCGTCCTAATTGGGGCATTAGTGGAACAAGTTAGGAAAAATTACATGTACGCCAGTTCTTATGTAGTTGTCACTTTCAGTTAATTTCGGTGAGTTCATTGCTTTCAGTTGAAGGCAGCTGACAAATCATTTGTTCTACAATTCAATCGGCTTGCATTAACTAGGTCAGTTCGTATGTTCATTTAATCCTTTGAGTCCCAACAATATAAAAAGAATAATGTTACAACTTTTCACAAAATTGATCTTTACCGTCATAGTAAGCAACGAATACAAGAAGAAACTGGCAAAAAGTAAGTAATCAATTGTTTTAAAGTTGTGATTCACTTTGGAACCACTGGGACACACAGTTTTCGACCACTCATCACTTCATGAGGTATATTTGAAAGTAATTTCGCATGTTTTCTGGACACAGTCCCACATTTCGATTATGACGATGATGTTGATTTGTGCGGCGCTCAACATCGTGATCATCAGCGCCCATACAAGTTCCCATTGTTTCCAGTTCCAGTGTCGCCACTTGTCGAATGATGATGAGATGTTGGGGAGAACACAGACACAGACCCTTGTTTTACCTACTAGCTCACCTATGACTGAGCCTGTATGATCATCCTATTTCATATCCCTACAAACTGTGGCACCCAGTCATGTGTCATTTGTGAAAGTCCATGGACGGAGAAAATCCCGGACCTGGCCAGGAATCGAACCCAGGACCCCGTGATCCAGAAGCAGCAACGCTAGCCACTAGACCATGAGCTCCAGACCCGCATCTCGGAACTCACATGAACTCACAATGCCCAAACTAAATTACAGACCTAAATAACAAGCAAAAATGGGTCCGAAATCTAATAAACTTACATAAAAATTACATAGTTTCATTTTGAAACCACTCGTGACGGCAGTAGTACAAACTTTTTAGGTTACAATTACTTTAGGCATACTTTGTTTCACTGCCAATGATCTCTTTCAATTTGACCACTATTATTTTTAAAGAAAACCGTGTCAGTCTCCTACAGCCACGTAGCACAATCTTCAAGCTGACTGTTGCACTGAACATTGTGACTACTATAATGCATTACATTCGTAGGACTGCCTCGTTGTACCTCGTCTCTGTCTTGCAATAGCATCGGTGGTTTCTTGTGAAAGGCGCTGATACTTCAACAAAGAAAAGAAAAAAGTAGTTTCAGGTATAAACCACCGGTACTGGAACAGTTAAGCTTGCGGTGTATCCTACGACACTATGTGGCGATATATCTGATTTATCTGCCAGTTCCTCCAGTATACTGAAGCCAAAGAAAGAACTTCCTTTCCGTGAAGTTTCGGAAGTATCGTACTCAAATCTACCCTCAGGTGTGAATTAAGCAGTCAACTGGACATTATTTAATTAAGAATAATCGTGGGGATGCTGGTGAGTTTGAAGACCACGGAGTGTCCAAAGCTGACTCGATAATTAAAATATATTTTGCATAAAACATTTACAAATCCTTATATAGACAACATTGAAGGAAACAAGGACACTAATATTATTCATCAAGTTTTCGCTGGTCGACAAAAGCATTTCTTTAAGAAAAGCGTAAAAATGAATATCTTTTGCTCTTTAAAAAGTGCAGTACAGTGTTGAGGCTATCCAGGTAGGTAACAGAAGTTTATTATATTTTTTTAATCCATTTAAAATTATGCCATTCAATTTTACGTGATGTAGCCCTTTTCAAAAAATATTGAAAAAAATAGTTTGGAAAATTAAGGTTTCCCAAACTGTGAAAACATACTCCAAGGTACAACATATTCATGTACCATGACCAATATTCCACTGAAATTTACGAGGGTTGTAATAAAGAAAATTTTATCAATATTGTATTATCTAGTTGTCCATCAGTTACATTATTACACTACTACACACCAATAAGCAGTAAGTGAAATAAAATGAAGGAGAAGTATTATGAAAAATCAATTATAAAGAATGGGCGTATACTGCCAGTGAGAAAATTTCATCTTTGACTTTGCTCAGTTATCTCAGTATCGATCTCTCGGATGGGTCGCTGTTGGTTACTTAACCTCAAATAAATCCGGGAAGCTAAGATGGCGTCAATTCCCGGCCGCAACAAAATGCTAAAATCATACAAGTGGCCAGCAGATTATGATTTCAAGTGAATATCTTAGATGATGGCTTGCTTCTACTACACAAGGCTATCTGCTAAAGTTTATTGGACTTTTACCTGGTTTCAGGGTAGAAATACTTGTATAGATGATATTTCCAGATTTACACCACATGTTTCAGAAGCATGTACTGTGGGCCGAGAATCCATCATTTTCAGAAGAAGTTCGTTTATGCACATCTGCCTCTTTAATCCTATACGAAGAAAGGCAAAATACGCTACATTCCATTAATCTGCCGGTATGACGTAAGTTATTATTACACGTGAAAGCAACTAATGTGGCGTAGTGGAAAGTGCCGTACTAAAAACACGCCGTTCAGTCTCAAGTCGGTCCAGGGAAGTTGTCTGTCATTTTTCACCCTCTCCGCCCCTGAAAATAATTTATTGATGTTACAGCACTTTGGTTCGGAGACTACTTAAAAATGTCGTTATCCACTGAGAGATTACATTACGAACATCTACATTTGGGTTTAAGCGGACCGGTAATTATAACATGGAGGACGTGGTCCTGAGTAGCTTGGAAAGAAGTTCCAAGCCACGAAAACGGGTACTAAGGAACTCCTGACTGTGGGTTTCAAGGTTTTATAGAATTCTAAAGACGGGCGCTGAAAATACGAGGACAGTTTCCAAAGTTCGTGGAGTCACCACTAGATATCACTGCTAGTGCAACGAAGTTCCCGTGTCCTTTGTATGCACGTATTGCGTCAGTGTTATGACTGCGGACGTCTCTGCTAATCCCGTGTAGTGATTTGTGAAGCTGGAAACAATCTACATTCAAACAATGATTAAGTATCCCATACAGAATGATATGAAAGCAAAGGAAATTCATGCCGATTTGTATTGCACAATGAGGGACTCTGTTCCTTTATATTCAACTATTGCCAAGTGGAGTAACCAGTGTAAATCTGGTACGGACAACTTAGATGATGATAGCGTAGCGGTCGGCCAAGACGTGCCATTACTCCAGAAATTACGACAAAAGTGCATAAAATGATCATGGAGGATCGCCGACTGGAAGTGTGAGAAACTGCTGAAGCATCATGTTTATCACCTGAACGGGCAGATCACGTTTTAACAGTGGAATTGGAAATGACAAGAGTATCTACAAGATGGGTTCTGCTTCAAAATGAAAATGTCCGAGCAATTTTTGGCCCGTTTTCGAAGCAATCAACAATATTTTTTGCGCCGGTTTGCGACCACAGATGAAATTTGGGTCCACTAATATGCTCCAGAGACAAAGCGACAGTCAAAGCAGTAGAAGCATGTTGATGCACCACCAGCAAAGAAAGGAAAGGCAATTGAGCCGCTGGAAAGGTCATCGGGTAAGTTTTCTGGGATGCTATTCTGCTGATAAGATTATCTTCTCACTGGCCAACACTACGCTAATCTTCAGGATCAACTACAGCAAAAGAAAGTTGAGAACCGCCCATTTTTCACAGGGGAAGGAAGTCATATTTCATAAAGACAAAGCGCGCCTAAACAGAAGTGCCTTTGCCATGGAAAAAATTGAATGAACTACGATATTAACTGTTGCCACACCTACCTCACTCGCCTGATTTATCTACATCAGACTTCCATCACTTCCCCAATATCAAAATTTTTCTCAGTGGGCGGAGATTCTCTTAAAACGAAGACCTGATAGCCGAAGTTGATGGGTATTTTGCAGACCCGAAGGAACCTAATTTTCGAGATGGGATCAAGGCGTTGGAACGTCGCTAGACGAAGTGCGTTAGTGTACTCGGAGGCTACACTGGAAAATAAAAAGTTTGCTGAGTTACGTCGTTTATTTCTATTCCATTCCGAGAACTTTTGAGACTAACAACGTAAAGCACTTACGAGAACGAATTTTAAGCCGCAAGCTCGCAGGTCTGCTTAGAAAACTTTAGTGGCAGTTCCATTACAAATATGGTTCTGCAATGCCTTTTGTTATAGTCGAGATAATTAATGGCTGGACCAGGTACACGGGAAGCTCAGCTGGGCCGATCCATGGCACCGACACGCCACAAATCCGAGTGAACTACGTCTTAAAATGTTATTTTACAAAGATGAAAACAGTAGTACTGTTGCAGTTCAGTAGTCACGCCACTGTAACGATGAGTGGCACAGATATTAGTGTCAGTGGCGCTGAGGAACAGATGAAATCGTTAACATTTAACAAGGTCGCAGAGTCCTATAGAACGTCTATCACATTATATACAGAATTTGATGCTAAGTTAGCCCCTGTTTAAGCCATAATATTTCGCAGTTCCATGTACCATAAAAAATCTGGTTGGAATAAAGCACAAGTCAAAACACTCTAAAAGAAGCGAAATAGAAGTGATCCAAAAAGCTACGGACCAGTGTGATTGACATCCATCTTAGAACATAATTTGAGTTCAACATAATGTTGTATTTCGAAAAGGCTTAGCCTCCTCAATGCCAACCAGCGTGAATCCAGATCTGAAGTGAATGATCGTTAGACACGAAAATTAGTCTACTTTGCTTATTTTCATTCTCTTACGTCGTATGTTAGTATATTTTGGGGTAACTCATCCCATTCTAAAAGGATATTTTTGGCTCAGAAACGGGCGGTTCGGGCAGTAAGTGGTGTAAGTCCACGAACCTCTTGTCGACCCCTGTTCAAGAGGCTGGGTATTTTGACATTGGCCTCTCAATATATAATTATATTCCTTACTGTCTTGTTAACAATATTAGCTTATCCCGAAGAATATGCAGCCATCACGCAGTTAATACTCGGCAGAAATCAAACCTGTGTTTGGATCGGACCTCCTTAACTCTTGCACAGAAAGGTGCGCAGTATACTGCTGCATTCATTTTCAATAAAATACCACTCGAATTAAAAAATCTTAGTTGTAATCCAGGCGCTTTCAAATCGAAACTGAAGAGTTTCCTCATGAGTCACTGCCTCTATTCTGGCGAGGAGTTTCTTGAAAAAATGAGCTGATTCTTGTTGTATTGTTGATTGCGTTTACTTAAACTTATGGATTTACTTTTTTCGGGTTTATAAACATTTTATTTTTGTATGTTATTACTTTTATGTTGTAATTTCATGTACTGACACGTTCCATGACCTTGGAGATTTGCTCCTCAATTTGGTACTACGGAACTTGACGTGTAAATAAATAAAATAAATAAAAAGACAATTTATCGCTCGGCTGAAGATGTCTTAGTAGAGAAGACGAAACATGTTATTTTTGATGGGGCGTTGTGAACAGATGTTGAAGTGACTTGTTCTCTACCCCTGGTAAGTGCGTTGGGAACTTTGCAGTTCATGTTGTATGTTGGTGACATGGTAGATAACATCAATAGTAACCTCAGACTATTTGCAGATAACGCGCTTATCTATAATTACGTAGTATCTGACAAAAAGATGCTCAAATACTCTGATAAATCATTATTTCAAAACGGTGCCAAGACTGGAAAGTTGCTTTAATTTTTCAGGAATGTAGTCTTGCACACTTTACAAACTCCAGTAATATGGTATTCTAGGAATATAACAGCAGTTACAATTAGAATCAGTCACCTCATACTAATACTGGGTGGCTATAATTAAAGTTCAGCACCCACGGAGGTCCAGCGTCGGCTGTAATTATCATATGACAGCGAAACTTGGTAGATAAGCTAACGTATTAATGTTGCACCCATTAACGATGGAAATAAATTAGTTCGAATTGTGCCCACCAGGTGAAAATCTTGCGCTGTACCCCATCTCGTCGACGCCTCCAGTATCTGGTCCCGGCGGAGGTTCGAGTCCATCCTCGGGCATGGGTATGTGTGTTTGTCCTTAGCATAATTTAGGTTAAGTAGTGTGTAAGCTTAGGGACTGATGACCTTAGCAGTTAAGTCCCATAAGATTTCACACACATTTGAACATTTGCCTCCAGTATATTGAACAAATAGTGTAAGCGGCGATTAATAATAAAATCAATATTACACTTTCCTCGCTTGTTTCATATTTTCTGCCCATGTCCCATTCCTAATCCATTACATATGGAAACATTTTTATACGTCTTTCTTGCGCCAGATTTGCACCTTTTGGGCAAAATTGGAACTAATTTTTTCCAACTTAAATCGGTCCCGCATTAACGTATTAGAATATTTACCTAGTTCCGCTGCCATACTACAGTTACAGGCCGCAGTGGATCTCTGTGAGTAGCTGCACTTTTTAATTATAACCATCCGGTATGTCGGGGTGCAACGATTGTATGGGTGCAAAACGCCGATAGCATGACTCAGTCGAAGTTAAAGGTAGGCTTCGGTTCACAGGCAGGATACTGGGAACATGTAATGAGTCTACAAATGAGACTCCGTACAAAACGTTCGTAGGACACAACGTAGAATATTGCTCAACTGTGTAGCACCCATACCAGATAGCACTAACAGCGGGTATTTGACATTTACAGAGATTGGTGGCACGAATGGTCACAGGGATCATTAACTCGCAGGCAAGCGGCACGAAAATGTGGTAATTTCTAAACTAGATGACGTCAATTATCCCGCGAAAGTCTACTTATAAAGTTTCAAAGAAAAGTGTAAAGTGGGGAGTCTAAGAACATAATATAGCCACCTACGTATCGCTATCGTAGTGACCACGAGAACAAGATTAGACTAACCACAGCACTCACAGGAACATTTAAGCAGTCATTATTCTCGCATGCCATCCGCGAATGGAAAGCGAAAGAACTGTAGTGTATGATACATCTACGCCTACATCTAGATCTTTTATTGTGTGTAAAGGCGTTACTTCGTGTTCTGTCACTTCTCTACTTTCCTAGTACGGGAAGAGCGGTTGTTGGTAAGCCTCCATGTGAACTTTAACCTCTCAGATTTTATCTTCATGATCTGTTCGCGAAGTATAAGTAGGAGGAAGTAATATATTGGGTGACTCTCCCAGGATTACACGGCTTTGAAATTTAAACAATAAATCACTCCGTGATACTCAACGCCTCTTTTGTAAAGTCTGCCACTGGAGATGGAGGAGCATATCCGTATCACTTATGCGTGGTACTAGAGGAACTTGTGACGAAAGGCACAATCCCAGACGGACGAACAATACTCATGTACTGGTCGAACGAATGTTTTATAAGCTACCACCTTCATGGCTGGCTAAAATTACTGAGGATTCTTCCATGAATCGGGCATCTGCCTCTTCTACGACTCCTTTATGTGATCTGGCCACTTTAAAACGTCC
The DNA here is from genome assembly GCF_021461395.2 of Schistocerca americana. Lineage (NCBI taxonomy): Eukaryota > Metazoa > Arthropoda > Insecta > Orthoptera > Acrididae > Schistocerca > Schistocerca americana. The sequence continues at coordinate 170,653,664 of NC_060119.1, read as the reverse complement.
CATACGCACGATCACAGACATTCAATGAATATCGCTGCTTCCGGTGACTGTTCAGTAATTGTGTAATGATACAATTACGGCTACAATGGGAACTAACCTCTGTCGTGAACTTCACAGCTATTCACAGATTGGAAGAGCACAATGAGTATCGTTAACATTCGGTCAAGCACTGTTTTTAGTAATTTTCTGTGTCAGTTGAGTGATTCCGCATGATGGATACACAAAATGTTCCGAAACAGTGGAGCAGTAGAGAGGGAGAAGGGGGAGAGAGAGACAGAAATAATGAGAGAGAGACAGAGAGAGAGAGCTGTTAAGTACAAAATCGTCATTGAAGCACTGTAGAATGCTAATAAACTGTTTTTAGACTTCCGTACCTCAGTCGGTAGAAACGAAACCCGTACAGGATCACTTTGTTCCCCGTCTATGTTTCTGGTCTGTCTGTCTGTCTATTTGCCTGTCTATCCGACTGTTAAGAAACATTTTTCTCAGGAACAGGTAAACTTACAAGTTGCAATTTATGTCGCATATTAAGAAGTACGGAGATTTATGGCACGTATTTTGGTACTCGCAAACACATAGAACCCTATACTTCCCGTTGACCTGAAATAATGACATTGGGCAGGAAGTAGAAGTAAAGGAAAAAAGATCCGAAAATTGTTTATTTGTAATTATATCACACGAAAAAAACATTTTTTTGTCATTCGCTATCCGACAGTCCGTTTGTCCATTTTTTAAGACCCCTTTCTATCAGGAAAAGGCAGAAGTATCAATTATAAGTTTCTATCACATTCTAAGGTTTATGTTCCCTTGGCGACGTAAAAACTTTACGCTTCCAAATCAATGCAGTCAAAAGATACGGCCATTTAAGTCACATATCCTGATGCCCGCAAACTAATTCCTCAAGACCTAGACAGTACTTCCGTTGGGCTAGAATCATGAAATTTGGCAAGAACTGAGATTTCATAGTAGAAGTAAACGAAAAAAATCCATAAATTGTTGAAGTTCAATTATATCACGAGAAATAAATATTTTTTTGACATGTTATGCGATTATGTCTCTCCGTTCAGCACCCCATTTCTTCAAGAACGTGTAGACATATCAGGTTGAAATTTATGTTACATACTTAAGTCTGTGGCCTCTTGGCGGTGTAAAACATTTAAGATTCTACGTAGAGGCAGTCAAAAGATACGCCCATTTATGTCACATTTTTCGATATCTTGCCAGTATCTTTATCAATAACACGCAAAATCGTGAAATTCTCGGTTCCCGGCATGGATGAACTATCTATATACCTAATTTTGTACGGAGCTCTCGGTGTGCTAGTCCTAGTCGCGCTTGTTCGGATTATTTTAAAAAAATAAATATAAAAGTGTCCTAAGGTAATGACATTTTAATATTCGGTCACGTAAGAGCATGACATAAGTTCCCCAGCATAAATGCGCGATGACTGTGATGTGATGTATCCTGTTTATACCTGTCGATTCACTTGTCACTGTTGTGCTCTGCTGCGTAGTCTACAAGGTGCATTGTTGCTTAATGGAACTAACACGGTGTTTGAACAGTAAAACTTTTCATCTTTCACCGTAGGTATGCCTGTAGTCATAGAGCTGTTGCTAGTTTTCCGAGTATATCCGGAATTACCGTTGGTGATATTATAAGGTGACTTGAAAAAGAGGACCGCATATAATATGTTCCTCTAAAATGGCAGCTAAAGAAGTTAAATGGTATAGATGGACTATTAATCATACGAAAGATTAAGCGCAATCATCTGTTAGGTCCTCCTAAAATTGCAGTCCAGCTGCTGTAGGAGTGTGGTAAGTAGATTAAAGTACAAAGGTACCCCAAAAAGCCGCACGTGAACAAGTGCACCGAGGCAAAGGGCTCTGGTACCCAAAGACCCATGTTAACAAAACGTTGGACTGGTGGATCGTGTTATATTTGGTGGTGGTAGGAAATTCAACATATTTTCAACAAACAGAGGAGCTGTGGTGTACCGAAATCCAAGGGACGAGCCGCATCCTGAATATTTGCAACACACTGCAAAACACGGTGGAGGGTGGCGGAGATATTCTGGAAACATTCCTCACACACTAAGAAAGAAAATATATTATGTGGACATGTGTCCGGAAACGCTTACTTTCCATGTTAGAGCTCATTTTATTACTTCTCTTCAAATCACATTAATCATGGAATGGAAACACACAGCAACAGAACGTACCAGCGTGACTTCAAACACTTTGTTACAGGAAATGTTCAAATTGTCCTCCGTTAGCGAGGATACATGCATCCACCCTCCGTCACATGGAATCCCTGATGCGCTGATGCAGCCCTGGAGAATGGCGTATTGTATCACAGCCGTCCACAATACGAGCACGAAGAGTCTCTACATTTGGTACCGGGGTTGCATAGACAAGAGCATTCAAATGCCCCCATAAATGAAAGTCAAGAGGGTTGAGGTCAGGAGAGCGTGGAGGCCATGGAATTGGTCGGCCTCTACCAATCCATCGGTCACCCTTGGAGAACACAGATTTTTATGGTGATGTGCTATCTTGAACTGAGAAGGAATACCTAGCGGATATCTTTCCGTGATGCCAAAGCAGACAAATAGGCGATCAGACACGCTCTCTGGGGTGAGGCAGCCGGCAGTGCTATTTTTCAATACCTGCGCAGCCCGAAGCCGCGGCTGTACCGTCCCGTTGCCTTGTCGGCCGCGGGGGACGGCCCACGTCCCATTGATCTGGCCCGGCGTTCCGGCGCTCCTCGCCCCGCCGGCTACGTGACAACACGTCGACTCGGAAATCGCTGCGCTGCGCCGCTGTGTCGTATCGCGGTTTTGCAGGAAAGCACTCACAAACCACCCCCGCGGGGGGAGGGATCGGAGGGGAGCCTCCACAGCGCTGGGGTGCGCCTTCCCAGCCTCACTGGCGGCGACAGGTGCATTCCTCGTCTGCGGCTGACGACTGGCGACTGTGGCAGAACGTTCGAGGGAAAAAAAAGTCACACTGACATAAAGCACTACGAGAATATGGGTTCATTTTTCAGTCTAGTGTTAAAAAATTGTAAGTTATTTGCTATTGACCGTAGGATACTAATAAAGGACCTAATTCATCCACAATACTTGTTCACTCGATTCTTAAATGACACCTTTTAGTCTGGAACCATTACCAGGTAGGATTAAGGGGGGTAGGACGTCAAACGGCCTGACTTGGAGCAGGAGAGGCATCACAGGACATTTTAATTTCCAGTGTCCATACTTTTACAAATAAATTCATAAAACTTTGTCAGCATCACCAGGAAGGATTCAGGATTCACACTCATTGCAGTGGAAGTTCGAAAACATAACAAAATAAATTTCTTTTACGTGTGAAAGTTTATCATTTTTTCAATTTCTAATGGCTGCATTTGTTGCTGTAGGTACACTTTTCTTCATAAGTTAGAGAGATTCTTCGATGAATTTTTCACATCATACATACCATACTCACAGGTGTATGAAACTCTAGAATTTATTTAATTTACGAAAAAACGCATGAACTGTTATATTTTAAACTTCATCTTTAGGAAGAACACACATTTTATAGTTAATTACATCAATTTTTACCACAGTTATTAACAGATTTCGAAAAATCTAGAGTTTCATACACCTTTAATTATGGTTTGTATGCACAATTCATCCAACAATTTCTCTTACTTATGAAGAAAAGTGTACCTATAACAACAAACACTGCCATTAGTAAGTGAAAAAATGATGAAATTTCACATGTAAAAAAAAAATTATTTCGTTATGTTTTCGAACTTCCACTGCTATGAGTGTGAATTCTGAATCCTTCCTGGTCATGCTGACAAAGTTTTATGAATTTTTTTGTGAAAGTATAGACAGTGGAAATTAAAATGACCTGTGGTGCCTTTCCTGCTCCAAGTCGGTCCGTTTGACGCCCTACCCCCCTTAATAGCAAAGATAGGGAGGATACAACGAAGAGTGGCGCGTTTCGCCCGTTTGGTTAAGGCTGTTGTTGCTGTTCAGACCCCTCAACATCGCCGTCATTAGCGCCCCTACAAATACCACATGATCTTGTTAAAGTATACAAGGACGTGCTGAAAAGAAATGCCTCTGAATTTTTTATTTGAACTCTCAAAGCTTTTTAAATGAGGTAAACGTTGTTATCACTCTGTGCCTTTATTTTTTGTGTCTACACACGAGCGTCTGCAGTCCTCTGCCGCCAGAGAGCTATGAATTATAACGCGTAACATGGCAGTGCGTAACGTCATGTCGGTGCGTGAGAAACAACGTGGTGCAAACGAGTTTCGAATTCGAAGATCTCGTCGACACATAGGGCATCCTCTCCTTCAGCATGACAATGCTATACCAAGCACAAGTGGTGTGACATCTGCAATAATCCAACGCTTTTGGTTCACCGTCGTTGGTAGTCCTTCATACAGTTCCAACTTGGTCCCATTCGATTTTTATCTCTTTCCAAAAATTAAAGAACATATTCGAGGATTTCGCTTTAACAGTGACGAAACGGTGGCAGTAAAGTTGAAGTTGCGGCACCATTCTTCAGTGACGGTATCAACAAAGCGGTCTCTCGTTGGGTTCGTGGCCAGGGTGACTGTATGGTTCAAATGGCTCTGAGCACTATGGGACTTAACATTTGAGGTCATCAGTCCCCTAGAACTTAGAACTACTGAAACCTAACTAACCTAAGGACATCACACACATCCATGCCCGAGGCAGGATTCGAACCTGCGACCGTAGTGGTCTCGCGGTTCCAGACTGACACGCCTAGAACCGCTTGGCCACACAGGCCGGCGGTGACTGTATGGAGAAACAAATTTGTACACATGAAGAACGAAGATGAAGAATGTTAATAACGTCTGTGTTGGTTAAAAAGCTTCAGAAGTTTACGTATAAAATATTCGAAAACACTACTTTGAACGAGGTTATCACAGAAGTCAGGTCTCCTATTTTTTATAAGTACGTAGACCTGTTTATTTCTGCAATGGTTTACAATAAGTTTACTGCTTGAACATTTAGTTATTTTTGGACATAATCACCATTTCTGTCGGTGTATTTTTGTAGGCGCTGTGACAGTTTTTGTATGCCCATGTCATACTAGCTCGTCGCCATGCTGTTCAGAAAGTTATCAACCTCTTCTTTCACCTCGTCGTCGGAGCTGAATCGCTGGAACCATAATTAACGCTGACAGATACTGTGAGACTCTGAAAAATCTCAAACGGGCAATTCAGAACCGGAGAACAGGAATGTTGAGCAAGGGCGTACACATTCTCCATGACAACGCTCGCCCACACATCGTTTGGCAAACCGCTGCTTTCCTGCAACAGTGTCAGTGGAACACAATCACTCACCCACCCTGTAGTCCTGACTTGGCACCCAGTGACTATCACTTGTTCCCTAGGTTAAAAGAACATTTGCCGGAAAGCGATTCAGCTCCGAAGACGAGGTGAAGGAAGAGGTTCATAACCTTCTGAACAGCACGGCGGCGAGCTGGTATGACATGGGCATACAAAAACTGCCACAGCGTTTACAAAAATGCGTAGACAGAAATGGTGATTATGACGAAAAACAGCTAAATGTTCAAGCTGTAAATTGATGTAAGCCATTGTAGAAATAAACAGGTCTATATACTTATAAAAAATAAGAGACCTTATTTTTGGGATTATCCTCGTAGCACGCTTTTGTATAAAATGCACACATGCCAAAAATCTAGTAAAGATCGCATTTGTTCTACCTGACTCTTTGTTATACTACGACAAAGAGTTACTCTTTACGGTACAAAACTGCGACTGTGTCTTAAGGAGAACTATTAAAATGTGATTTAATAGACCCGAAATACCACGTAACAGCGAGTACGGAAATGTTGGTTGACTGATCACTTACAGACTAACTTGAAGCTCTGAAGTCTCGTGCCCAACACTTTACGTAGGACGTGGCACACAACATAAAGTCTCAAAAATTGGGCCACAGTCATCTCATTGTCACTTAAAATTGAGGGGAGCCCTGCTAATAAACCGTCTTATCCCGTCTGCTCAAGGTATAAAATACGGTCAATTAAAATGTAGCGATCGATCTGTACTCAGTACGCCACAGGCACCACAAAGTTGCGCGTATTCCAGTCTGAAGTGGTGACCACACAACGATCGGCTTTTTTTTTTTTTAACTTCATGGTGCATGAAGAACAATGCAATTCCCAAACATTTTCCAGAAAATCGACTTAGAGGTTTTACGGATTTCTTTAATAACCTAAAACAAGTTTATTTATGAAACGGTCCACGTGCCACTTGAATTTGCGCCTGCAACTCGAAAACGGTGCAAAGTACAGAATTTTTTTCTTAACAATTGTTTCTCAGATAAATGTACCCTGCAACACCGTTACAAGCTTTTCAAATTGTTTTTCCCCTCCTCATCTGTATATACACCTAAAATTTAAAAAGATAGAGGGGTGATACGTTAACAGAGATTAATGTAGGAGGGTGTCGGAATGCAAGTGCCCATCTCCGGAGTTCATGGAAACTAAGTTCGGGTGGGAGGATCCACACAGCGCGTGTGATATTGCAGTCACTCAGGTCCCTTGAGTTATGGTGTGGCATTTTCAACATCTGGGTACTTGATGCTAACAAGGCGGGCAGCTGAATTTCGATTCCTGAAATGTACATACAGCTGAAAAAAATTAATTCGTAACGTTTTTTTTAAATTTATAGGTCTTTATTAAGAAACTTTTATAAAAGATTGGTAATTAAAAATTTGTATTTGCAATGAAAAATGAATTTTGTGTGCGACACGTAATTACAAATAAGAAGACGTGCATTTTCATAAAAAATGAAAGTGTTCTATTTAATGACTCCAGCGATTACCAGTCTCGAACGCTACAGTTTTTCTCATATTTATGTATCTTGAATTTAGCACGCCCCCGCCCCCTCCCAGCTCCATCCACCTTCCACATGGAAGGCAAGCGTTCTACTAGACGTCAATGCTGCTTGTTGAAAAATCGACCTTGCTTTAGGCTGTTAAAGACACTCGGAAAACTACAAAGTCGATTTTCTCTAGGATGTTTGAGAGTTGCATCTAACTGCTTTGGTTGACCGATATTTGAATTCTCAACTTCACGTACCATAATATAATATAAAAAATTACAAAAATCTGATTATCGTGTGATTACATTGTGAGAAGGAAGCTGTGTGTCACAGAACAGAGTGCTAGTCCAAGAAGTGTTAAATGGATGGGTGTAGCTGAAGACGTAAAGTTGTTCTATACAGAATGAAGATTTATTGTTAAACAGGCTGGTTCATAGCCAACATCTTAAGTCTTAATATCGTAAACACTTATGTCGTACAATTTCAAACAGATAAGAATGTCCTCCAGTTACTGAAATCAGATATTAACTGTGACGTGTTAAATGAAACTCAATATGAGAAATTCCTTCAGGGCCAATTGCCTACCAGAAATCAATTCAATATGACGATAAACTAAGTTCGGCCGGCCGCTGTGGCCGAGTGGTTCTACGCGCTTCAGTCTGGAACCACGCGGCTGCTACTGTCGCAGGTTCGAATCCTGCCGCGGGCATGGATGTGTGTGCTGTCCTTAGGTTAGTTAGGTTTAAGTAGATCTAAGTCTAGGGGACTGATTACCTCAGATGTTAAGTTCTATAGTGCTTAAAGCCAAATTAAGTTCAACGTGTATTGTACTTAGAAGTATCTGACATTGTGTTGCCTTAGAGACACTGATGCTAACTTTTTAATCATACTTGTGCTTCCAGCTACGTTATAAGGTTTACTTCTCGGGCAATGTAGAAAAATATACGCTATTTAGTCAGCAACAATTAGTAATAACAATATTATGAAAAGTAATATCTTGCAAGGACCTGTTCAAGGATTCTACCAACCATACACTCAATGGCGAAATAGAGATTGACAAAATCGTCTTTTTTTATTTTCTTGCTACAACAATTACAAAAGAATTTCAGAACGCAGCAATCGGTATCAACTAGGTAGTCGTCATTTTGAAATGTTATTGTGGTTGTTATAAGAAAATAAAAAAATCAGCTTCACGTTAAGTGTGTTTTGCACAACAACCAGGTTGTTGCTATTGTCTTCAGTCCGACGCCTGGTTTGATGCATGTCTCCACGCTAATCCATCCTCTGAAAACCACTTTATCTTTGTATAACTAGTGCCACCTACATCCACTTTAACCTGCTTATTGTATTCATTCCTTGGTCTTCCTCTACGATTTTTACCACTCCCTCCCCCTCCCCCCTCGCCCCATACACATATATTTCCCACCAAGAAGTCACTAAAATAATTGATTCTGACGCTATCGAAAGGCACTTTTTCGACAAATTCGTTTTCATGAGATTTTCCATGTTGTGGCACGAAAGAAACGTTAACGCAAAGAAGAAAATTACGCAATCAAGGGCAAAACGTACTGCATATAAAAGCTATCTGGCAAAGGCAGTTCCTCAGAAGAGCATCGGGTCTCCCGACAGTTATGATGGAAATTATCGTTTTTATCTAAGTATCATCAACTCAGACATTTCACTCCCATAAAAGGGACTGGAACAATTGTTGATACTGAAGTTGTGTTAACTCACAACGATTTTATCTAGGTAGTTTGTGTGTTTATTTCAGGTGTAATCGTCACTAGTTCAACATATTTCAAGAAGAAGAGAGGCTGGAGATATTTAGTGCCTTTTACAATTATGAAACCAACAATGAACAGGATATCCAAGTACAGAGACTGATTGAATGGTAACCCATTAAAAGGCGAAGTACTATGGCTGTTAGTCAACACGGAGAACGATCAAAATTGCAACGTGAATCTGCATACATATGTTTCGTAATTAGACATCAGGGGCGTCTGCAGGCTGTATGAATGCATTCGTTATCTTACACTGAATAACGAAGAAGCGTGTATTTAGGATTGCTAAGCTGCCGTCGAAAGCTGAAGGCCAGGTGGACAAGAGTGGATTCGATCAGAAGACGCATGCTTTATCACGTGAAATCTGAACTGTAATTCGGGGCCGCATTCTCAAGTTTCCTGTCAAAATATCTCATTACGGAGTAAAGAAGCAAATTACTTTGATTCAAGGCTGAACCATAAAAAATGCATGATTTATTTTGAGAGGAACATTCTAACCTTGAAATAAAATATACATTTTATGTTGATTATCTCAATAAGAACTTTGGCTACAGATTCTGTAGACACCGAATAGACGTGTGTAGCACCTGCGAAGAACTTCAAGTCAAAACAAAGTCTCCACACTTACCATAAAATCTTAAATTAGTAGCAGCAAGTGAGCTAAGTATTCTCAAGCGCAGAAGTCGCAAATTTTATTCGTCCGAGAAAACCTGCTTAGAATCCCGCCAGCCCGATGGTAGAGTCTGTGCTACTACATGCAAAATTTACCTCTACCTCATATACACTACCGAGCGAGGTGGCGCAGTGGTTAGCACACTGGACTCGCATTCGGGAGGACGACGGTTCAATCCCGCGTCCGGCCATCCTGATTTAGGTTTTCCGTGATTTCCCTAGATCGCTCAAATGCTGGGATGGTTCCTTTGAAAGGGCACGGCCGCCTTCCTTCCCCATCCTTCCCTAATCCGAGCTTGTGCTCCGTCTCTAATGACTTCGTTGTCGACGGGACGTTAAACACCAATATCCTCCTCCTCCTCCTCATATACACTCCGTCTTCAGGCCACAAGTGGCCCATCGGGACCATCCGACCGCCGTGTCATCCTCAGTTGAGGATGCGGATAGGAGGGGCGTGTGGTCAGCACACCGCTCTCTCGGTCGTTAAGATGGTTTTCTTTCACCGGAGCCGCTACTATTCGGTCGAGTAGCTCCTCAATTGGCATCACGAGGCTGAGTGCACCCCGAAAAATGGCAACAGCGCATGGCGGACTGGATGGTCGCCCATCCAAGTGTTGGCCACGCCCGACAGCGCTTAACTTCGGTGATCTCACGGGAACCGGTGTATCCACTGCGGCAAGGCCGTTACCTCTACCTCATATACCTGTTCAGGAAATATTCTACACGAGGCAGCTGTGGGTACATGTATTTACCACACACAACCTCCAAGACAATAGTTCCAAAGTGTATATGTATATGAGGCGCAGGCCAAGAAAGAGGCCAGTGAAGTGCGAACATTCATACTGGACTATCTCGCCAGTGGAACTAAATCAGGCACGAATAAACTTCACATGCACTCGGACGCGTGTCCGGGCCAAAATAATAATCACCTCTTTACTCGTTTCTGCATGTGTTTGGTCGAAGATAAACGATTAGAGGAACTTATTCACCGCTTCCCTATTAGAGGTTATTCCTTCAGCCTAGCGATAGGGATTTTGGTGTTTTCAAGAAAAAAGTTAAGTCATTCGACAGAATCTACATTCCAAGAAAATTGTCCAATCATTGGTAATGAAAAAAGCTATGTCACAATAAAAATGGTGGAGGGACCTGACATTATTGATGTGGATGCTTGGCTGCCTAAGCATTATAGGTAAATAACTCTAAGTGATGGACCATCAGGATAGGACGTTCCTAGAAGTGCGAAGGTACTGTCTGCCCCTGTGTCGTTCTCCGAGTTCCAGTTCGTCCCTTTATTGGGAGTACAGTCCATCATACATTCTATTTGTCTCAGCCTGGAACAAGGAATGGTCCTCGTACGAACCATGTGAGCAAGGACGAGTAGCAATCAAATCAACGAAACAGGGTGATCTCAAGGACGTTCGTCGTTATGTCACGACTTCTGAGGCAGTGAAGCATTCTCTGATGGACTACTAGAACGTTTGTGACAATGAAAACGCGTTACCTGCCTTTCCTAACAGTGTGGCTCGTTTTAATAACAGTTTTGTTGTTCGATATCGATGATTATAGTGCAGCTGGTTTATGGATAGGTGGGTTATATACAAATACGGGATAAGAAAATAATAAGCAATTCCATGATTTGTAAGAAGAAAATAATATTTAAACTGTTGATGTTATATTTTATTTTCATGCTTGCTTATGAATATATTCGTTTAGAAATAAAGTAAATAAACCACGAATGTGAATGTCATTGATCGCTTACTGGTTCTGTTCGTTTCATGTTGAAAGAAACTAAGCCCATTTACCTATTTTGCCAGTAAAAGCTTATTAACTTACGGACAAATACTATTTTGGTTTTATTATAACGACGCGTGTGCACTTTACACTTCAAACAATTACGTCTCATATTACATTACAAAAGCCAAAATTTTTTTTGTCCTTATTTCAAAACTTTCAAAATTGTGCTTAGTGTTTTTCAAAAACGAGCGATTCAATTGCTATGTACGTGTCAGCTTCCAGTATAAAGTACAGATTGTTTTTTTGGTACAAGAGTTTTTAACCATGGACAACAGATGTTAAGTAAGAAAGACTGACATTTCTGCACATTGAAAACAAAATTGAAACTGCATCTTACAGGTCTTTCCTGAAAAATATTTAATTGTCTTGTAGTAGGAACAAGAAAGTTCTGTTACTAGAATGAAACCGAACAACCTTATTTTTATGCAAAGTTCTCTTCATACAACATGTAGACGACCACTGTTCTTCGATAAACATTAGTGTAATCATGGGCAAATCAAATATGAAGTAACAAGTATACGTAGTTATGTAATGAACTGAGAATTCAACTTTTTTTAATGGAATTTAACTTATAACTAGTTTTAATTCGTAAATTTAGCAGTTATAAGAACGCATAGTATAAAGCGCATTCATGATAGTTAATTGCAGGTTCCGTTTACAGAATACCTTTGCGACAGCTGCTTCTTTCCCTTACTGTATGCTTCCATCAATCCCAACAGCTGCTTTTCTTCTTATTGTATACTTTGATCCGTTCCGCATTTCTTAAGGCTCTCCGTTGTATATGATCTACGAAACACAATAAATGAATGAATGAATTAAAGTCTACCGGAAGCTTTATGTCAGCTTTTAGCTACCCGATCAAAGCACCCACATGAAACTACTGTAGAACTTTGTACTTCACAACTAAAATACGAATAAAACACAGCACTCGCTCTCTTTTAAAGCAACCAACGCAATCACAGAAAAACACAACTGTACAATAATAACGTTGGAACTCAGTAAGAAACACGAGACTATCGCGAGTTCATTGCATAGCAACGTGCCATATCGTTGTTTACATTTACATAAATGACCAATATATGTACGGTACGATCGGGAGGGGATAAGTCGCGCATTTGAAACTGTCCCTTGCGGAGATGGTGTCAGACTTGGGGACGAAAACGGAACTCTAACAAAACGTGAGTAACGTGTAAAAATACCAAAATATCGTAATATGTCCCCAAATTAATTCTCCTCCAGCGCTACACTATCAGAAAAGAAATTTCTAATAATCTAATGTATATATTATAGTGGAACGCTAATAGTTTAATTTCATATAACAAACTGACATTGTCTGGTAAAAATGTGGGAACACGTTCGTATTCACCGGCAGACGATTTATTTTCGGCCACTTAATTGGGGTACCAATTTCGCTGCTGCGCGCGTGATCTACGGCGTAAGCCCAGTGCTAGTGTAGCATATTTCGACCCAAAACTGGGATCAAAGAGGTGTTTGCCTTATGTGGCTGATACTTCATCACTAGATTTCTGATCTGTACTATTTCTACAAACTTTCTGAACTCTCTCGTGAGATATCTAGTACATGCTTATTTTGTTTAAAACATGTAGACGATCTAATATTATGGCAGCTTGTGCATATTAGCTACATGATTACTGGGATATAAATGCTACATCACGTAAATAGTGAACTGGTTGGTCAAAGTCTCAAGGTTCAATGAGGGCTCTTATTCTACAGCATGGTTCGCCTTAAACTTGAACCACTTTCATTTCGTGAACGGTCAAAATACTGAAAGCAGCTTTTAAAAAATGGTAGGAGATAGAAAGTTGCGTACGTTTTTCCACGGGTAATACACTTACCTGTTGTGTCAACTTAGATCCTCAAATACATACGTGTTTTGTTTAAGATATGCATACAGGGTATTTAATGACTTTCCAGTGATATAATACTTGTTAATGTTGACGTTCAAATTTTCTTAAAATATTAGGGAAATGTGCTAAGATAGAAAGGCAGTGATAGGTTATTGCGTTGTGAACTCCATCAAGTGTGAGTCTTATGTCACACTGTGTTGTTCAGTGCAGCAAGACGATAGGCTTACACACTGAAAATAGCACAGAAAGCACCGAAAAATGTTTGGGTAAAACAAAACTAGGCGAGTGGCGTCTTGCATAAGGCGGAATTTCGATACACTTTTTCATTAATATTTATTTACTCATGAAAATAACCACATACAACCGCATCGATCAACATTTAGCAGTCATTACATAGCGTTTCTTACATTATCCCTTGTCTTTTATTTTATTTAGAAATACCGAGTAACCCCAGGATCAACTTATTTTCTGCTCGAATAGAACAGAACCAAATTTTTCACTGTGAAAACTGTTTCATCTACGACAGTTGTCCAGAAAGCAAGTTCCGATCGGTCGCGAAATGGACACCACAGTGAAAAACGTATGACGTTTTGCACAGGTGTGTTGGGCAGTGTCTCTAGAATGACCGTCGATCGCATCAAGACGGTCTTTCCAGTTGAGATCGCACTGTGAGCGAGTGAAGGTGTAGAACAACGATGTCTCCCGCCAAGTAGGAGGGCCCTCTGAGAGGCTTCACCTTAATGAATGCAGCCCACCTAACACAACTGGCACGCACTTCGTTCTTCATGGCAAATTCTCAGCCGCACTGTGCAGGTGCAGTGAAGACGCTCCTGCAGCCTTTTCGTTGGGAAGTGTTCAATCACCCACAACACAGCCCTAATTGGCTCGTCTTGAGTATCATCTCTCTTCACATGAAACGCTGGATACGAAGACAACACTTGGGCGCGGGCTATACGCTATAGACCAGCGTAGAGAATTATCGAAAAGCACAGGCGGCTGCCTTTTATGACGATGGTGTGGGAAATTGGGTATAACGCTCCGACAAATGTCTAAGTCGGAGTGGCGACTATGTAGAGAAGTATCTGGAAAGTGTAGCTAACTATTTCAAATAAAATGTTTCCGATTTTCACTGTGGTTTCCATTCAGCTACCGATCGGAACTTCCTTTTTGGACAATCCTCGTGCCGGCCTTTGGTGGCCGAGCGGTTCTAGGCGCTACAGTCTGGAGCCGCGCGACCGCTGCGGTCGCAGGTTCGAAACCTGCCTCGGGCATGGATGTGTGTGATGTCCTTAGGTTATTTAGGTTTAGGTAGTGCTAAGTTCTAGGGGACTGATGACCTTAGAAGTTAAGTCCCATAGTGCTCAGAGCCATTTGAACCATTTTAACCACAACCCTGGTACTTACGTTTAATCTTTTACGTGATAAGCAGACCGACCTCAGACGCACACAACTTTCCTCCTTTGGTCAAACTGGCGACTGCGACTGTAAGGAGTGCGTCTGACCGCAGATTAAACGTAACGTAAGAACCAGACTATAGAGGTACGGTTGCCCGTCATTAGCAGACGAGGAAAAGGGAAAAACTACATCAGGGGTCATAGTTTCTGCTTACTGTAATTAACTTCTTTAATTACTCTTTCTAGTGTTGTCGCTCTCTGTGTCGAGTTAAGTTGGATTGCTCACTCCCTAACAAAATGATCGAAGATGACTGTCCTGTGTCACAGAATCTTGCGTCACGCAGGTGGAAACGAGTTCGTTTGTTCGGCGGCGAAGTGCGAGTCGATGTGACTGGCTTATTATTCAGGTGGCGTCTGTGCTGCGCACACGCAACGCTACGGACTTCACCGCTGCCAACGAACAGGAAATGGATGCGCCACTGGGGACGTGGGGAACAGCTCCTACTGGGAACACTCCAACAACAAGTGGGATTTTAATGAGCAGATGGAAGTACCGTGACAATACAATGACACGTATCCTTATGTTACCGGGTTTGTTCCACCAACATTGAGAAACTTACCAAACCTCTTAGGAAATTTTAAAAACCGCTATTACAGAACTCCATGTTCTGTGAAAAACAGAAAGGCCGAAACTGAACGTTCCATCCCAATAACTAAACTCTAACAACCTTGTTATTTCCCCTACAACTTCGAATGCTGCGCTTATAGCGAGGCTTTCCACCAACTCTGCACCTATACACACTCCGTATTCTCCTTAAATGAAACTTAAAACCTTCTCCTTCGTCCAGACAATGAAATCAGCTCAGATATTTATGCATACTATCAACTGTAACGTTTTCTTAGTATTCCACCAGACATATCTCCCCATTTTCTCTGTACCTTTATATATCTCATTTTCTCTTCATGCTGTATCCCTGCCAACATCCCACTCTTCTACCCCGTATCTGTTTACTACCGTGCACTCCAAGGCCTACACTCAACTCCGTGGTTACAACTCAGCGGATCCCTCTGCTTGGACCAACATGCTAAAATCTTTCATTCTCTCAGAAGGCCTATAGATTTCCCTCGCCTAAACATTCTTCCATGGTGCACACGATTTAACTTTTAGTGAAACTGCAGCGCTTCATTTTAAGATCGTCACCTGTCCAAAACGTCTTTTAAATATCTTTTAATCTTTTATTTTTATTTTTACCTGTTTTCTCGTTTACATTAGCAAACGAGGAAGTATTGAGTTTAATTTTATATCGACGCAATAAAAGAAATACATCTATTTACTAATTTTGAAAACATATGCAAATGTTTAACTTTTTATACTAATTTATCCTTACGTATTTTCGAGCTTATTGGCTAAAGAGCTGGGTGTATAGACATTTGTTAAGACGCTTCAGCAGTTCTGTGGTGTGCTTTTCCCAGTTGAGTTTATTATCAAGCTGTAATTCCAAGAATTTAACACTGTCCACTTCTTCTATCTGCTTGTCATCATATGTTAGGCATATATTCGTGGGACACCCCTTACAAGTCCTGAACTGCATGTAGCGTGTTTTTTCAAAGTTTAGTGACAAGGAATTGGCTAGGAACCAGTGATTAATGTCCACAAATATTTTATTAGCTGTTCTTTCTAAGAGTAGTCTTGCTATTTATTGCAATGTTTGTATCATCGGCAAACGAAACGAACTTGGCATCTGGTAATCTTACTGATGAAAGGTCATTGATATACACAAGAAAAAGTAAGGGCCCTAAAATGGAACCTTGTGGGACTCCACAGGTAATTAGTTCCCAGTTGGATGATGCCTGATAACTCTATACATGTCTCTTTCCTAATAACACCCTTTGTTTCCTGCCAGAGATATAAGATTTGAACCATTTTGCAGCATTTCCTGTTACATTATAATATTCTAATTTACTTAAAAGGATATTGTGATTTACACAGTCAAATGCCTTTGACAGATCACAAAATATACCAGTTGCCTGCCAGACATTTCAAGTAACTTCCACAATATGAATTGACCCTCACTACCCCAGCAGATATAATGTCCTATCATTGTGTATATCAATGACCGTTCATCAGTAACATTACCAGATGCCAAGTTCGTTTCACTTGCCGATGATACAAACATTGCAATAATGTGCTAATGAATTAAGCACATTTTCACTGTAAGTGTAGATAGCCTTGTCAATATCAGAACCCCTCAGAAATCCGAACTATGACTTTGACTGTATGTTATTTGAGATAAGATGGTTATGAAGCCGATTGTACATTACTTTTTCTAAAATTTTTGAGAGTGCTGGAAAAAGTGAAATTGGATGGAAATTTGATGCTATTTCTTTATCTCCCTTCTTAAACAGTGGCTTAACTTCAGCACATTTTAACTATTCAGGAAATATTCTACTGATAAACGACTGGTTACACAGATAGCTCAATATGTTACTTAACTCAGAATCACATTCTTTAATTAGCTTTGTTGATATTTCATCATACCCACTAGATGTTTTTGATTTTAAAGATTTTATGATAGGACATTATTTCTGCTGGGGTCAATTCATATTGTGGAAGTTACTTGAAATGTCTGGTCTGAGGTAATCCATAGCAGCATCTACAGAACCTGACAACTCCATATTTTCAGTAACAGTTATGAATATTTGTAAAATAGTTCTGTAATACTATATACATCTGTCACCAATGTATCATTTACTCTTAATGCTATTTGTCCCTCTTCATGTCTGGTTCTACTGGTCTCCTCCTTCACTATATCCCATATTGTCTTTATTTTGTTATCTGATATGACTATCTTTTCCTTGTAATATATTTGCTTTGATGTCTGTATTACAGTCTTTAATATTTTGCGGTATTTCTTGTAATGTGCTATAGCATCAACATCAGAACTGTTTCGGACTGACAGATACAGTTTTCTTTTTGTTTTACAAGATACCCCTATTCCTTGAGTGATCCATGGCTTCTTTGTAGAATTTACTCTAACCTTGGTAAGTTTTTGGGGAAAACAGTGTTCGAATAAGGTAAGCATTTTATTAGCAAAAGTGTTTTATTTTTCATTCATGCCATGAGCACTGTAAACATCAGTCCAGTGAAAGTCTTTGAGTAGTGTCCTAAAATAATCAGTTTTTGGCTTATTGATTACCCTCTTGATCTCAGATTTAACAGATTTTATATCCTACTCAGTGTTAACATTTAACAGAAGGAACTGCATGTCATGATCTGAGAGGCCATTGACTATTGGTTTTGTAATATAAGTTTGTTCATTGGACTTTTCTATAAAGATATTATCAATGGCTATTTGTGAGCAATTGGCTTCCCTAGTGGGGAACTTTAGAGTGATAATTAAGTTGAATGATAGTGTTACTAACTCTGATAAGTTCTTATTGGGAGAGTCTTTAAGGAAATCTACATTTAAATCACCAGCAACCACTGTTTCTTTGTTTTTGGTTGTTAAATGGGCCAGTACAGCTTCAAGGTGGTTTACAAACAGATTAAAGTTACCTGCAGCTGCTCGATATACACTTACTATTATGAAGGATTTTTTGTGAAGTTCTACTTCTGTTGCACATGCTTCCATATGCTGTTCTAGGCGCAATTTATGAATGTCTATGTTCTTAAATTTATGACAGTTCCTGATGAATGTGGCGACTCCTCCTTTCTCCATTTCTGATCTACAAAAGTGAGATTATAACCTGAACCCTGTAACACTTAAAAGTTCTGTACCAGTGGTCACGTGATGTTCAGAGAGGCAGATTATGTCAGCTGGCTTTGGAGACTCTAATTCATCTATGCAGATAATTAATTCATTAATTTTATTTCTCAGTCCTCGAATATTTTGATGCAATAAAGATAGCTGACATTTAACATTGACTGAGTTAAAATTGGGTAGAGTTTAAATATCTGCTGACTGTTGAAAATTCTTAACCAATGGCCATTTATGTTGATGTAATAAGCTAGAATTATGTTCTTTGGTTTATTTCTCAAACTGAAGGTTTGTCTCAGTCTTAAACTCTCTTAAAATTTGGTTTCTTTCTGTCCTCACTACCGTAAAAAATGGTCTTTTCTGAACCCTTTAACCACTGGTATTTTATCACTCATGACAGTGCCTCTACCCTTTAACTTTCCCGCTATTTTCTCAACCACTTTACCCTTTCTCTTCCTGTTGAGGCTAAGGTCATGCCTAGTAATATCCCACCTATGGGTGACCCTGCACCCGACATAAGCAACCGTTCCAACTCCGAATTAACTCTCTTGACAGAGGAGCTCAAATGAGGTCAGTCATGGCACCCAAAAACAGATACAAACTCAGCACTAGTATGCTTCGATGATGATGCAATCTTTCCCAGGTCACGCTCTATACTGTACCCAAGATCTCTGTCAATACTATTACCTGCCCCACCCACTATAACCACGGTGTCTTCCTTAGCGAAATCTTTGCAAAGTGATCCTAAATCCACTGTCACCTGTTCCAGACCAGCACTAGGTTCAAAAAATTGGTGACCTGGTATTCTGATCCTAGTTCATCCTGCAAAAGTTGGCCAACACCTCTTCCATGGGAACTACCTAACAACACTTTCTTTCTCTTTACTGATTTCCCTACTTTCTTACTTTTCAATTTGCTGCTGAAAGTTTGTTGTGCCCTGTCTACACCTACAACTGCTTGAGGCTCACCAGTTTCTAACTGAAGCAACAGGTCAAATCTATTTTCCACATTCACCACTAACCTGTCAGACAAAGTTCTAGGCCTGTTCCTCCTGTTGCCTGTTGCCACTTCCCACCTCTCTTTACCCTTCTCCCTCCTTAACCTGTCAAGATCTCCCCTGGCCTTGTCTAGCTCAGCCTGAGGGGTGGCAATTTTCCCCTCCTGTTCTAGTATCTTCCTATCTCTAGTACAAATCCTACAAAACCACTGATGAGTCTCATTTACTTCCCCTGTTCCCACGCCACTACAGTCACCCACATGGAAAAACTACAGCACCCATCACACCAAAGCCCCGACCTAACAACTCTACAGCAAGTCAAGCACTTTTCACTCATAATAAACGTAATAGTTTGTTAAGAATAAGTCAGCTAAATTACAGATAAATACGAAAATTTGGTTCCACAAATTTGGACTATACGCAACTGTGTGTAAACAAAACAACAGCGCAAAGTTTCTGAAACAACAACAACATAAACTTTACGCCACTTTCCGGAAATGCTAGTTAAAGAATGAAGAGGTAAGCTACAGTTAAATTGCTGGAGGGAACAAAGAACAACTAAATTCTATAGATTTGTTGCGCCAAAACGTAAACAGAAAATACGACTGTACGATGTTTTCGCGTTTTCTGCTGTATTACGTAAAGAAAAATTAAATCTTTAATGGTACACTTAAAAGGCACACTAATACACCTATTTACCGCGTAATCAGTAGTAAACTATATGTTTCATAATCTAAAATGACTTATCTTTACGAGAACACCAAAACTCGCGCTGTCACTTGGCTGCAGGGCTGCCAACTTGTCACCATGTCATCAAACGTTAGCGGTTCCCATTCGAGAGCCAGTCCCTTTTCGATACTAACAGAATAGTTGTGCAGAATCATGTTTCATTATAGGTCCCTTCCTTGCACCTCGCCGTTGCAAACCGACGTTTAACCACGACACGGACAGAAATTTAAATAGAGCAAATAGTGTGGAAAAAAAGCTGGCCCGAGGGAGCCTTGAACATAGCTCACCCGCTTGGCAGTCTAACAACGCCGTATCTCTTTCTAGTTACTCTATATTGCACTTCTTATTCTTGAACGTTCATTGTTTCTATTTTGCTTTTTTGCGTAGTCTAGTACACCTCCTCCCTGTTTTCATTCTTAATCTGTGTTCAGTTTCTGACGGACTGTCCACGAGGCCCTCTTACCACTAAATCTAAGGAGGGCGCGATGGGCAGTTGCCATTGTGAGCAGTATATGTCAGTATGTGCAGCCTGCGTGTATGCTTACCTATATGTCTATACGTATGTGTATCTATAAGCTCTCCTGTTCTGTCTAAATGGTACTGATAGACATGCACAAATATTTAATTCTCTATCCGCAGCTTTGGTAGCAATCCCTACAGGAAATACAAAATAGCATTTCATTGCTGATTTAAGTACATAGTTATTAAAATCGATTGAACTGAGAATATTCCAAATGTGTTCCTATGGCGATTTATCATTTCTTATTGTGTTACCAGTAGTATTTTTTAAACATATTACATCTATATGTCCTGTGTTACATTTCCGTCTTGTTTACTCATTTCAGTTTGCAGTGGATGTAATTTTTTTTAATGTTACAACCTGTCGGTACCTATAAACATTAAAAATTACTTGCGAACGTAATAAAATTTACCATAAAGTCCGCTGTAACTCAGGGAAAAAGTCACTTCGACATATTTACTCGTTTTGAATGTATTTGGGACGACCAGCCTTGGCTACTTCGTCATACATTAGGGTTTGTTCTCTTTCCACTCACAAGTGGAGCGTGAAAAGAATGGTTGATTGTACATCTTTATGAGAACTGTCTCCGCATTTTACCTACACGATCTCGACACGATAGATACGTAGGTGTTGAAGAATGTTCATATTTTCTGCCGTAAATGGCGCTCGTGGAGCTTTCTAATCATGCTCTTGCTAGATATGCTGCTCTTTCTTGAAGTGACACTAAGTTACGAATTTTCAATACTTCTATTATACTCACATGACACTCAAACACGGCTGTGACTATTCGCATCATTGTATATGATAGATATCTCCTTTTAGTCCAAAATGAAGTGGGTTCCGCAGATAGTATTCATGCAAGAGACGTATATTTGCATCAAATGCATACTATTGTAATAATAATCCACTAGAGCTGTTTTTTATTTTTCATTTACCACTACCGGTTTCCAGCGGTGGCTCATTCTGAAGCGGCACCTGGATACAATGAAGCTGTTATCGGCATATATATGCAATTTTAGCTTGCGGTATGAGATCTTAAATGTTACTTGTTAGTTATGATCTACCTTTGTTTTGTCATGTCTTTCAAGACTGTTATAGTATCGATTATGTGTCTCAGAAATGATCTTTATTAAATTTACATCTTTTATGGGCCTTCAAGTTCTGTTCTGGTGGTTTTTAGCTTATCTATGAAAATCTATAAGAAGTTCATAAAAGTTCTCAGTATATATTTTTATTCCTCATTTCTGTTTGTTCGTTTTAAACGTTATTAGAATTTTTTGCCAAATGCATCCAGATTTATGTTTCCCCTGAGATGTTGAAGTAGCTTTCTTTTTCGGCTCTGTGAAGAAAGGAATGGTTAATGCTCATGTCTGTTGTAGAGTTTCGGATTTCTCTAAGTTGCGTACTAAGTGTGGAAAGGTTTACGCATTTGTTTTATGTTCTTTGTATCTTGTTCCGAATTTTCGTTTTGTTTGCCCGATGTCGAACATGTTACCGTGGTACATCTAATTTTATTCATTCTTTATTTATCTTATTTTTGAGTTTTGTCTGTTCTGTGTAATCTCTACTGAAGACTTAACTCCAGTTTCCCACTGTTTCACTGTTTAATGTGCCCACACTAAGTCTATTTTGTCATTTCATTTCACATTCACACACAGTTTACTGTCAAATATTCTTATAAATGGCTGTATCTATGATACGTCAACTTTGCAGTCAACACATAGGACGCTTTTACGCTTCATGAAGTGTAGAACTTTAGATTTTTATATGATAAGAGCAATTTAACAGTGTTTGCTCCAGACTTACATTATGCCTAGATCTGACCGAATATAACTGCAGTTTTTACTGGACGTAATTTCCTTATAGATAACTATGTCATCCGGGAAAATTCTGAGATTGCAACTAATACTAATGCAGCATGTCATTCTCAATGGAGAGAAGTCTTCCGAAGTAAGAGTGATTTCAGGTGTGCCGCAGGGGAGTGTCGTAGGACCGTTGCTATTCACAATATATGTAAATGACCTTGTGGATAACATCGTAAGTTCACTGAGGCTTTTAGCGGATGATGCTGTAGTATATCGAGAGGTTGTAACAATGGAAAATTGCACTGAAATGCAGAAGGATCTGCAACGAATTGACGCATGGTGCAGGGAATGGCAATTGACTCTCAATGTAGACAAGTGTAATTTGCTGCGAGTACATTGAAAGAAACATCCTTTATCATTTAGTTACAATATATCAGGTCAGCAACTGGAAGCAGTTAATTCCATAAATTATCTGGGAGTAGGCATTAGGAGTGATTTAAAATGGAATGATCATATAAAGTTGATCGTCGGTAAAGCAGATGACAGACTGGGATTCATTGGAAGAATCCTAAGGAAATGCAATCCGAAAACAAAGGAAGTAGGTTACAGTACACTTGTTCGGCCACTGCTTGAATATTGCTCACCAGTGTGGGATCCGTACCAAATAGGGTTGATAGAAGAGATAGAGAAGATCCAACGGAGAGCAGCGCGCTTCGTTACGTGATCATTTAGTAATCGCGAAAGCGTTACGGAGATGATAGATAAACTCCAGTGGAAGACTCTGCAAGAGAGACGCTCAGTAGCTCGGTTCGGGCTTTTGTTGAAGTTACGAGGAAATACCTTCACCGAGGAGTCAAGCAGTATATTGCTCCCTCCTACGTATATCTCGCGAAGAGACCATGAGGATAAAATCAGAGAGATTAGAACCCAGACAGAGGCATACCGACAATCTTTCTTTCAACGAACGATACGAGACTGGAATAGAAGGGAGAAACGATAGAGGTACTCAAGGTACCCTCCGCCACACACTGTCAGGTGGCTTGCGCAGTATGGATGTAGATGTAGATGTAGATATTATTCTTCTAGTTCAGTGAGTAACTACTTTGCCCTTGGGCACACCACATGTTACGTAACACGTTGACCGTCGCGGGACCGCCAGCAGGCACATCATACTGCACGCCTGATGCCGTGTGCCCATCGGCTCTCACTCGCTGAACATTTATGCCTCAAGTGGTCGTTGTATGAAAACATAAGTAAATGAAGGACACGACAAAGTGGGGAAAGGGGGCAATTGTGTTCTGCCATACGGTGTGTGAAGTTGGTGGGTTTGTTGGTGTTCCGCGGTGGTTTGTTCGTGTGTACCAGCAGCGATGTAGCACCCGCGGCCATGAAGCACAAATACTGAATTGTTGTCGGAAAGAGATCCTGACGCAGAGGACCGATTACGCGTTTCCCGGCTTGTGAATCAAAGTCGCTTCCAAACCCGACAGCAGTTGCTACAGGCAGCGAATGAAACGTCCACCACAACCTTTTGTTTTTCTTCATCAGTCTTCTGACTGGTTTGATGCGGCCCGCCACGTCCTCCTCTCCAGTGCCAACCTCTTCATCTCAGAGTAGCACTTGCAACCTACGTCCTCAATTATTTGCTGGATGTACTCCGATCTCTGTCTTT
The DNA here is from genome assembly GCF_021461395.2 of Schistocerca americana. Taxonomy (NCBI): domain Eukaryota; kingdom Metazoa; phylum Arthropoda; class Insecta; order Orthoptera; family Acrididae; genus Schistocerca; species Schistocerca americana. The sequence continues at coordinate 170,629,804 of NC_060119.1, read as the reverse complement.
CTCTACAGTTTTTGCTCTCTACAGCTCTCTCTAGTACCATGGAACTCATTCTTTCATGTCTTAACAGATGTCCTACCATCCTGTCCCTTTTACTTATCAGTGTTTTCCGCATATTGCCGGCCGCCGTGGCCGAGCGGTTCTAGGCCCTTCAATCCGGAACCACGCTACTGCTACGGTCGCAGGTTCGAATCCTGCCTTAGGCATGGATGTGTGTGATGTCCTTAGGTTAGTTAGGTTTAAGTAGTTCTAAGTCTAGGGTACTGATGACCTCAGCTGTTAAGTCCCAAAGTGCTTAGAGCCATTTGAACCACTTTGAACCACATATTCATTTCCTCTCCGATTCTGCCCAGAACCTACTCATTCCTTACCTTAACAGTCCACCTAATTTCCAACATTCGTCTGTAGCATCACATCTCAAATGTTTCGACTCTCTTTTTTTCCGTTTATCCCACAGTCCATGTTTCGTTGCGATACAATGGTATATTCTTAGAAACTTTTTCCTAAAATTAAGACATATATTTGATAGCAATAGATTCTCTTGGTCAGAAATGCCTTTTGTGCCATTTCTAGTCTGATTTTGATGTTCTCCTCGCTCCGTCCGTCACTGGTTCTTTCACTGCCTACGTATCAAAATTCCTTAAATTCATCTACTTCGTAATCATCAGTCCTGATGTTAACTCGCTGTTCTCATTTCTGCTACTTCTCATTACTTTCGCCTTTCTTCGATTTACTCTGAATCCATACTCTGTTCATTTCATTCAGAGCTGGTTCAAATGGCACTAAGCACTATTGGACTTAACACCTGAGATCATCAGTCCCCTAGACTTAGAACTACTTAAACCTGACTAACCTAAGGACATCACACACATCCATGCCCGAGGCAAGATTCTAACCTACGCCTAGAATCGCTCGGCCACAGTGGCCGGCCATTCAGAGTTGTTCTCTCGTGCCTTTACCTTTCCTATACCCAAACTGATTGTCACCTAGCACATCCTCAGTTTTTTTCCATTCTTCTCGATAATTCTCGCACTTGTCAGCTCTTGCAGTCTTCGGAATTGCATGGATGATATTTTTTGAGTAACTGTGATGGGATGTTATCGATCCCTTCCGCTTTGTTTGATTTAAGCCCTCCAAAGCTCTTTTAAATTCTGACTCTAATACTGGATCCTCTATCTCTTCTACATCGATACCTCTTTTTGCTTCTATCACATCAGACAAATCTTCGCCCTCATAGAGGTTTTCAATGTATTCTTTCTGCCTAGCCACGCTCTCCTCTGCATTTAACAATAGTATCCCATTGCTTTTAATGTCACTGAAGATTGTTTTGACTTTGCTGTTTGCTGAATATGTCTTTCCAATATTCTTTTCTTTTTCGATTTCTTCACACTTTTCATGCAGCCATTTCGTCTTAGCTTTCCAGTACTGCCTATTTAGTTCATTCCTCAGCGACTAGCATTTCTGTATTCCTGAGTTTCCCTGAACATTTTTGTACTTCCTCCTTTCGTGGATCAACTGAAAAACCCATGGTTTCTTCGCAATTACCTTCTTTCTACCTATGTTTTTCCTTCCAACATCTGTGATTGCCATTTTTAGAGACGTCCATTCCTCTTCAGCTGTACTGCCTACTGAGCTATTCCGTATTGCTGTATCTATAGCCTTAGAAAACTTCAATTGTATCTTGTTATTACTTAACACTTCCGTATCCCACTTCTTTGCGTATTGATTCTTCCTGACTAATCTCTTAAGCTTTATCCTACTCTTCATCACTACTATATTGTGATCTGATTCTGTATCTGCTCCAGGATACGCCTTACAATCTGGTATCTGATTTCGGAATCTCTGTCTGACCATGATGTAATGTAACTGATATCTTCCCGTATCACCTAGTCTATCCCAAGTATACCTCCTCCTCCTCTTGTGATTCTTGAACAGAGTACTTGCCGAAATTTACTACCGAACTCAATTAGTCTTTCGCGCCTCTCATACCTTATTACAAGCACACATTCTCCAGTAATACTTTCTTCTACCCTTTCCCCTACAGTATACCCGAACTATCGATGTCAGTGTTGGTTAGCTGTCGATTCTGATAAATTCTGATAAGAACAATCCTATCACTGAAATTAAATGTTCACAGTAACACACTCTATGCCTTACCTTCCTATTCATAACGTATTCTACTCGCATTTTACCATTTTTTGCTTCTGTTGATATTACTCTATACACATCTGACCAGAAATCCTTGTCTTCTTTCCACTTCACTTCACCGACCCCTAATATATCTAGACTGAACTTTTGCATGTCCCTTTTCAGATTTTCTAATTTTCCTACCACGCTCATGCTTCTGTCATTGCGCGCTCCGTCTCAAAGAACGTTATCCTTTCCTTGACTATTCGATCTTTTTCTCATGGCCACCTCCCTCTTGACAGTCTCCTACCAGACCTCCGAATGGAGGACTATTCCGGAATCTTTTGCCAATGGAGAGATCATCATGACAATTTTTCAAGTACAGGCCACGTGTCGTGTGGATACGTTAGCGAGAGAATATTGGGACGGGAACTGCATTCACTGAATATTAGGAATTGGTCATCTCGCAAGAGGCTACTGTGCACACAGGCGCGAAAAGACGACAACAGGAAAGTTCATCGGGCTGCAAGAATATGTGACTGGTTTCTGAACACTTCCCCACAATATTCCGACTGTCCTGTAAAATCACCTGAATTGAACCGCATAGAAAATCTGCGGGCAAAATGGCGACATCAGCATCGCAGCAGTTTAGTGGAACTGCGCGGTCAGCTCGTCAGCGAGTGGCTAAACTTGGGTGCGACGTACCTGCACACCATTGCTGACTCCTTTCTAATCGAATCCAGGCGGTTATCAAGTCCAAAGTCGGAATTACACGGTATTACATGATGCGTGTAATCATCTCTGTAGGGGGTGGCTAATTTTTTCACCAGTGAGCTTAGTTTTTGTTTATTAGCAAGAACAAGCGATACATGACAAAAACCTGTGGTGAACCAAGCTTGACTGCCTTAAGTTCAGAATATCATGGTCTTGAAAATAGTACCCAGTGTTTTTTATTGTACAGATAAGATGTCCTTTATTTCTGAATTTTCTTTAAAATTCGTACGAAACTCTAGTTTTACACTGACAAAACATTACACTACGCCATACTGTTGCGCAGAACCTAGATGTTCAGCGGGAAATTAATAAGTGCTCCACGAAAAACTATTAGTAACACGGCGCTTTTTATCGACATTTTGATGATACTAATTTTTAAATTATTTCTCTGTTATTAGTTATGATTTAACATTGAAGTAATCACGGAATAAATCAGTTTTTCTCATTTTTAAAACCTGTAGTAACCTGCAAAATAAGCAAGATATTCCATTAACGTACCAGGGTTTTAAAAGTGTTACGTTCGACGAAATAGTTTGGGGGCCCCTGCGCTTCACGATGTGGAACCCTAACGCAGAAGCACCGAGATAACTGCACTGTTGTGTGCTGACGTGCAGAGTTACTCACTGAAAGGTGCAGAAGTAGTTTCTCGGAAGTCGATCTGTGTTGCTTCGGTGTATGTGAAGTACGCTGCGTCTCTGAAATAACGATTCCTGGAGGTAGGCCGCTGTGAACCCGTGGAGAGAGCCAGGCGCTGTCCGTGGTACACAATACCAGTGATTGGTTCCGATTCTGTCCATCCTCATCTGCATCTCAGGCGGTGCCTCTGTTCGTGGAAAGAGACCAACGCCTGTGAGAAACTTGCTGAGCGGGAATTCTGCGAAGCTGTTCCATCTACTTCGAGGACTTTCAATGCTTTGGGGGCCTGAAGGGCTTCGTGTTCGCACCTTCCTTTTGTGACAGCTTCTGTTTTAGTCTATCACTCGACGGCTCTTGATACCACGAACTCCCTAGCAGCTATTAAGAGTTTGCTGACTTTTAAATGAGTTACTGGGATGCATTCAGTCATGTCAAGAACGTAATAAAAATTCTACGAAACGATCAACAGTGACAGCAACTTAATATCTAGTCTTTTTCGGTCATCTGGGTGACATCTAAGGGGAAAAGATTGGCACTGGGAGTTTACACGTTGTTTGATGACTTACTTGTGATGTTAGTGTTTTGCCTGCTACGATGGTCGAGCGGTTCTAGGCGCTTCAGTCTGGAACCGCGCGACCGCTACGGTCGCAGGTTCGAATCCTGCCTCGGTCATGCATGTGTGTGATGTCCTTAGGTTAGTCAGGTTTAAGTAGTTCTAAGTTCTAGGGGACTGATGACCTCAGAAGTTAAGTCCCATAGTGCTCAGAGCCATTTGAACCATTTTGAACCACCCGAAGATGCAGCGCATATTAGACGGAGGGGGTCTGACAGCCGAACAGTTCCAGTCATTCCACCAGGAAGGAGGTTCAAAATGGTTCAAATGGCTCTGAGCACTATGGGACTTAACATCTGAGGTCATCAGTCCACTAGAACTTAGAACTACTTAAACCTAACTAATAAGGACATCACACACATCCATACCCGAGACAGGATTCGAAACTGCGATCGTAGCGGTCCCGCGGTTCCAAATTTAAGCGCCGAGAACTGCTCGTCCACAACGGCCACCAGGAAGGAAGCACACTGCTCGTGTTGTCTGTAGTTCAATCATGCCTAGACGGTCAATATCGCGGTTCGATCGCGTCCATATTGTTACTTTGTGCCACGAAGGGCCTCAACAAGGGAAATGTCCAGGCGTCTCGGAGTGAACCAAAGCGATGTTGTTCGGACTTGGAGGAGATACAGAGAGACAGGAACTGTCGATGACATGCCACGCTCATGCTGTCCAAGGGCTACTCCTGCAGTGGATGACCGCTGCCTACGGATTATGGCTCGGAGGAACCCTGACAGCAACTCCACCATGTTGAATAATGCTTTTCGTGTAGCCACAGGACGTCGTGTTACGACTCAAACTGTGCTCAGTAGGCTGCATGACGCGCAACTTCATTCCCGATGTCCATGGCGATGTCCATCTTTACAACCACGACACCATGCAGTGCGGTACAGATGGGCCCAACAACATGCCTAATGGACCGCTCAGGACTGGCATAACGTTCTCTTCACCGACGAGTGTCACATATGCCTTCAACCAGACAATCGTCGGAGACGTGTTTGGAGGCAACCCGGTCAGGCTGAACGCCTTAGACACATTGTGCAGCGAGTGCAGCGAGGTGGAGGTTCCATGCTGTTTTGGGGTGGCATTATGTGGGGACGATGTACGCCGCTGGTGGTCATGAAAGGCGCCGTAACGTCTCTAAGATGCGTGAAAGCCATCCTCCGACCTATAGTATAACCAATCGGTAGCATATTGGTGAGGCATGCGTCTTCATGGACGACAATTCGCGCCCCCACCGTGCACATCTTGTGAATGACTTCCTTCAGGATAACGACATCCCTCGACTAGAGTGGCCAGCATTTTCCCCAGATATGAACCGCATCCAGTATGTCTGGGATAGATTGAAAAGGGCTGTTTATGGACGACGTGACACACCAACCACTATCAGGGATCTACGCCGAATCGCCGTTGAGGAGTGGGATAATCTGGGCCAACAGTACCTTGATGAGCTTGTGGGCAGAATGCAAGGACGAATACGGGCTTGCATCAGTGCAAGAGGCCGTGATATTGGGTGTAAGAAGTCCCGGTGTGTACAGCAATCTAGACTACCATCTCTGAAGGTCTCGCTGTATGGTGGTACAACATGCAACTGGTGGTTTTCATGAGCAATAAATAGGGCGGAAATGATGTTTATGTTCATCTCTATTCCAATTTTTTGTACAGGTTCCGGAACTCTCGGAATCGAGGAGATGGAATTTTTTTTATGTGTGTAGTTAAATTATGAGTAGCGGTCAAAAGATTTCCGTTTGAGGGCGTTGCTGCATCGTATATACGGCGCGACTCCGAAGTGTTGACATTTGAAGGACCGACATGCAGGTTAGGGATTACTGTGTTCGGACTTACATGTGACAAATGGGGACATATGAACTATGGCGACGTTATTACCAAATGTGTGTCCGCCTCAATAGCCGAGTGGTTGCCGGGACGGTATCTCAGCGTGCTCGGTCAGGGGGTTAGCTGTAATAAAGAAACTGAGTGAACGGATCAACGATGAACTTGAACGGGTGTCATGGGACGTCCACCTCTAGCAGATGCAACGAACATGATGAGATCAGAAAAAAAAGTGGTCAGTGTGAAGGAATGGTATGCCAAGTGGCCTGGGCTCGATTCCCAGCTGGTTATGGGATTTTCTCCACTCAGGGACTGGATATTGTGTTGTGTTCGTCACCACCATCTCATCGCCATCGACGCACACGTCGCCGAAGTGGCTTCAAAAAAATGGCTCTGAGCACTATGGGACTTAACTTTCTGAGGTCATCAGTCCCCTAGAACTTAGAACTACTTAAACCTAACTAACCTAAGGACATCACACACATCCATGCCCGAGGCAGGATTCGAACCTGCGACCGTAGCGGTCACGCGGTTCCAAACTGAAGTGCTTAGAACCGCACGGCCACACCGGCCGGCGAAGTGGCTTCAGCTAAAACGAGTTGCACCAGGCGACTGGTCTCCCCGAACGGAAGCTCTAGCCACACATTTCATTTCATTACCAAATGTTTCCAAATGCGACCAGCATACTGTTATTTTTTTCTTGGCTCCCGAAGAACAAACACCGATAGACATCCAGCGGGGAACGAAGAATGGGCAACATGTCTCTTGAAAACCATTATTGTTTATCGGTGCAATAAGGGGTGCTGCTGCTTCATGATAAAACAGATCCCCATATCACAAATGTCATGGCGCAAAAGTTACGCCAACTTGAGTGTGATACACTGGAGTACCCGCTCTATAGTCCTGATATCTCCCCATCACGCCTTCGGTCCCTCAAAAAGGCTTCAAAGCGTCTGCGGTTACTGCCGGAGAGGAGGTGTAGCAGGAAGTTACGGACTTCTTCACTCAGCAGGACACTGTGTCTTCCAAATAGTTATGTTGAACCTGGTGCGCAGGTGGGATGATTGCCTCAACGCTCAAGGCGAATAAGCCTGATTGGCATACACCGATTCTTCCCAGATCTCCCACCAAAATGTATAATTAAATTATTTTCTTTTTATTATAGACCTTTGAAGATGCCTAGCATGCATAGGTGAAACACACTTGGTAGACACAAATAAAACATCGAGTTGTAGTAGATGGAACACTTTTTATACGCGTGATAAATCTAATTGTAGTAGCTACTGAGGAACCCCCCCCCCCCCCCCCCATGAACCATGGACCTTGCCGTTGGTGGGGAGGCTTGCGTGCCTCAGCGATACAGATAGCCGTACCGTAGGTACAACCACAACGGAGGGGTATCTGTTGAGAGGCCAGACAAACGTGTGGTTCCTGAAGAGGGGCAGCAGCCTTTTCAGTAGTTGCAAGGGCAACAGTCTGGATGATTGACTGATCTGGCCTTGTAACAATAACCAAAACAGTCTTGCTGTACTGGTACTGCGAACGGCTGAAAGCAAGGGGAAACTACGGCCGTAATTTTTCCCGAGGGCATGCAGCTTTACTGTATGATTAAATTATGATGGCGTCCTCTTGGGTAAAATATTCCGGAGGTAAAATAGTCCCCCATTCGGATCTCCGGGCGGGGACTACTCAAGAGGATGTCGTTATCAGGAGAAAGAAAACTAGCGTTCTACGGATCGGAGCGTGGAATGTCAGATCCCTTAATCGGGCAGGTAGGTTAGAAAATTTAAAAAGGGAAATGGATAGGTTAAAGTTAGATATTGTGGGAATTAGTGAAGTTCGGTGGCAGGAGGAACAAGACTTTTGGACAGGTGACTACAGGGTTATAAACACAAAGTCAAATAGGGGTAATGCAGGAGTAGGTTTAATAATGAATAGGAAAATAGGAATGCGGGTAAGCTACTACAAACAGCATAGTGAACACATTATTGTGGCCAAGATAGATACGAAGCCCACACCTACTACAGTAGTACAAGTTTATATGCCAACTAGCTCTGCAGAAGACGAAGAAATTGAAGAAATGTATGATGAAATAAAAGAAATTATTCAGATAGTGAAGGGAGACCAAAATTTAATAGTCATGGGTGACTGGAATTCGAGTGTAGGAAAAGGGAGAGAAGGAAACGTAGTAGGTGAATATGGATTGGGGCTAAGAAATGAAAGAGGAAGCCGCCTGATAGAATTTTGCACAGAGCACAACTTAATCATAGCTAACACTTGGTTTAAGAATCATGATAGAAGGTTGTATACATGGAAGAACCCTGGAGATACTAAAAGGTATCAGATAGATTATATAATGGTAAGACAGAGATTTAGGAACCAGGTTTTAAATTGTAAGACATTTCCAGGGGCAGATGTGGACTCTGACCACAATGTATTGGTTATGACCTGTAGATTAAAACTGAAGAAACTGCAAAAAGGTGGGAATTTAAGGAGATGGGACCTGGATAAACTGACTAAACCAGAGGTTGTACAGAGTTTCAGGGAGACCATAAGGGAACAATTGAAAGGAATGGGGGAAAGAAATACAGTAGAAGAAGAATGGGTAGCTCTGAGGGATGAAGTAGTGAAGGCAGCAGAGGATCAAGTAGGTAAAAAGAAGAGGGTTAGTAGAAATCCTTGGGTAACGGAAGAAATATTGAATTTAATTGATGAAAGGAGAAAATATAAAAATGCAGTAAATGAAGCAGGCAAAAAGGAATACAAACGTCTCAAAAATGAGATCGACAGGAAGTGCAAAATGGCTAAGCAGGGATGGCTAGAGGACAAATGTAAGGATGTAGAGGCTTATCTCACTAGGGTAAGATAGATACTGCCTACAGGAAAATTAAAGAGACCTTTGGAGATAAGAGAACCACATGTATGAACATCAAGAGCTCAGATGGAAACCCAGTTCTAAGCAAAGAAGGGAAAGCAGAAAGGTGGAAGGAGTATATAGAGAGTCTATACAAGGGCGATGCACTTGAGGACAATATTATGGAAATGGAAGAGGATGTAGATGACGATGAAATGGGAGATACGATACTGCGTGAAGAGTTTGACAGAGCACTGAAGGACCTGAGTCGAAACAAGGCCCCCGGAGTAGACAACATTCCATTGGAACTACTGACGGCCTTGGGAGAGCCAGTCCTGACAAAACTCTACCATCTGGTGAGCAAGATGTATGAAACAGGCGAAATACCCTCAGACTTCAAGAAGAATGTAATAATTCCAATCCCAAAGAAAGCAGGTGTTGACAGATGTGAAAATTACCGAACAATCAGTTTAATAAGCCACAGCCGCAAAGTACTAACACGAATTCTTTACAGACGAATGGAAAAACTAGTAGAAGCCGACCTCGGGGAAGATCAGTTTGGATTCCGTAGAAATACTGGAACACGTGAGGCAATACTGACCTTACGACTTATCTTAGAAGAAAGATTAAGGAAAGGCAAACCTACGTTTCTAGCATTTGTAGACTTAGAGAAAGCTTTTGACAATGTTGACTGGAATACTCTCTTTCAAATTCTAAAGGTGGCAGGGGTAAAATACAGGGAGCGAAAGGCTATTTACAACTTGTACAGAAACCAGATGGCAGTTATAAGAGTTGAGGGACATGAAAGGGAAGCAGTGGTTGGGAAGGGAGTAAGACAGGGTTGTAGCCTCTCCCCGATGTTATTCAATCTCTATATTGAGCAAGCAGTAAAGGAAACAAAAGAAAAATTTGGAGTAGGTATTAAAATCCATGGAGAAGAAATAAAAACTTTGAGGTTTGCCGATGACATTGTAATTCTGTCAGAGACAGCAAAGGACTTGGAAGAGCAGTTGAACGGAATGGATGGTGTCTTGAAGGGAGGATATAAGATGAACATGAACAAAAGCAAAACGAGGATAATGGAATGTAGTCGAGTTAAGTCGGGTGATGCTGAGGGTATTGGATTAGGAAATGAGACACTTAAAGTAGTAAAGGAGTTTTGCTATTTGGGGAGCAAAATAACTGATGATGGACGAAGTAGAGAGGATATAAAATGTAGACTGGCAATGGCAAGGAAAGCGTTTCTGAAGAAGAGAAATTTGTTAACATCGAGTATAGATTTAAGTGTCAGGAAGTTATTTCTGGAAGTATTTGTATGGAGTGTAGCCATGTATGGAAGTGAAACAAGGACGGTAAATAGTTTGGACAAGAAGAGAATAGAAGCTTTTGAAATGTGGTGCTACAGAAGAATGCTGAAGATTAGATGGGTAGATCACATAACTAATGAGGAAGTATTGAATAGGATTGGGGAGAAGAGAAGTTTGTGGCACAACTTGACCAGAAGAAGGGATCGGTTGGTAGGACATGTTCTGAGGCATCAAGGGATCACCAATTTAGTATTGGAGGGCAGCGTGGAGGGTAAAAATCATAGGGGGAGACCAAGAGATGAATACACTAAGCAGATTCAGAAGGATGTAGGTTGCAGTAGGTACTGGGAGATGAAGAAGCTTGCACAGGATAGAGTAGCATGGAGAGCTGCATCAAACCAGTCTCAGGACTGAAGACCACAACAATAACAACAACAACTGAGGAAAAATGATTGGAAGTATTAACAATATAACAGTCTAAGACAAAAAAAAGCGGTGCCCTGAAGTACCATTTCACTCCATAGCAGGAGACCTATGGCTGTCATCTGCAGCGCACTTGCATCACAGCGGTAGGTTGACGATATTCTACGTCCCGTTTTGTTGCCCTTCGTGGCAAGCCATCCTGAACAGGATAATGACCGCCCGCACTCGGCGAGAGCTTCTACTGCTTGGTTTCTTGCTTGACAAACCTTATCTCGGCCAGCAAGGTCGCCGGTTCTCTCTCCAATTGAAAACGTTTGTAGCAATACAGGCAGTGCCCTCCAACCAGCTCGGGATTTTGACGACATGACGCGCCAATAGGACAGAATTTCGTACGATATCCCTCACGAGGGCATCCAGCAACGATCAATCAATACGAAGCCGAGTAAGTGCTTGCATTAGGGCCAGAGGTGGCCCAACGTATTATTGACTTACTGAATTTGTAAACCTCTTTCTCTTGAATAAATTATCCAATTTTTCTGAAATTGTAATAATTTGTTTAGGTGTATATGAACATCACACCTATCAATTTCTTTCCCAATCGGATAATCCCTTCGTGCTTCGTATTTTTTCCTGTCTTACAGTGTATTTAACCTTCCGTAATTCCCTTCCGAGCAGTGTCTTCTGTAAAGATTTAGAGCGTTCCTTCGCTCCAATAATGCATTATTACTGTCCTCCTCTCACTATTCTGGTAATGATTCAGTTTTTGGAACAAAGGTTTTTTTTTCAGGACAGACACCGTTGTAGCTTTTTCAATACAAGCTATAAAATTCGTGAAGTCTGTTCTTGTTTTCCGAAAACTCCTTTAACTTCTCCGAAAGCATAATTGTGTTCCGGCTTCTGCCACCTTTCCGAACATTCCATTAACAGGCTGGCCATATGCCACCTCATATCACTCCTGAGTCACGTCTAAGTGTGTTGGGTAGATGATCAAATCCAAGGAGTTCTCCTCAAGTCTAATGTTAAACTAGCTGATACGAAACATTGCATATACAGCGCTCAATCGTTGAAATGGTGCTTTTATCATCGTAAGGGAACTCTCATTTAAAACTATTATGTTACTGTCGTCGGCAATCCTTGCTATCATTCTACTGACGTTGGTTTCTCGGTCTGAGCCCGAATAAAGTCGATGAGTATTGTAATCAAATATTGTCTGCAGGTGTACTATCGAATTTATCAACATCCTCAGCTGTTGTCCCATTACGGTTTCTCTTTGCGATCTGCAAACGTACGTTATGTTTGTTTCATTTCCGTTCGTTTATAATGTAGATGCAGCAGATTTAAGTTTCATCTCTTGCGTCACATCTGTTTGAATTTTATACGAATATCTTTTCTTCTGGAAAGTGCACTTGGCCAATATCCATCGTCTGTCAGCTTTAATTGTATTAAATACAGGAAACAAAAAACAGTTCATTTGGCAGTAGCCTTGTTTCAGGTATTGCACAAATCTTGTCTTTGTGCAATCCCATACCCACTAGCGATTCTCCAAAGAATTCATTTGCGTTACTGGGGACCGAGCCTACGTATGGGCGTCTATTTATCTGTCTTACATTGATTATTATCTTGAACAATTATGATCTTGAACAATTTAACTCACCTGAAGGGTGTGGGGCGGCGCTGGATATGGGCTGTTTCCGATAGGAATTGTTTCAACTCCGTTTGCCATCCGTAAGTTTTGAACATATTACTTAGTACCGAAGTAACTTTTTCCCAAGAAGTGCTCTGTTAGGTCGCTACTGTCTACGCCTGAGCCCCGTTTGCTTCATTATTGCCTCCTGAAGTATTAAGATTTGTAATCCGTTCACTGGTGTATGACGCCGACATCGGTAAAACATGAGGTGTGTGCTGAAGCGTCTGCCGTGCGGGGAAATTGTTGATTTCATTATGTGGTGTCGTGTTGTCTGCATATATCAGTCGATGAGCATTATTAGGCTGCGAATGTACGTGCGTCTAGGATGGCGTCAAATTTCCTGTGAATACGTCTGCATACGTCACGATGTTGAGTTGCGAACCTCCCTAGAATCAGATAGAAGCCATCCAAACCATGCATGTAAGAGAAGGTGTTTTTTGTCATACTAGTGAATATCGTGAGGTCCAGAGCAGTGAGTACAGCGTTCAATACTACATTGTTTACTAACGTGAATGGACGGTAGGTAGTTCAAGCAAAACAGAACAGGTTTCACGTACGGTTCAACAGAACAGCGCACACCATATACGAGAATATATATAAATGTCTGTTTCCGAAATTTCAGTCGCTGCATCTTTTAATATTCCCTAGTGTCTGGTATGGCAATTTGGGAGATATACTTCAAGACCCTCACGCGCGAAAACATCACGTTGAACAATATAATTAGCAGCTGCTGTGGCCTTTAATTCGATTTTAACGCGGTTACGGTCAGGTGATGCAATTTCCGTAACGCTGTTAGTGACGTGCGGACTCAGATATTAGCTGACCTGTGGACAGTGGACGTAACCTCCAAATGGTTTTCTCTTTTTGCACACGTTCAATGAATACAGTGTAAGGGCTAACACTATACTGTACATAGGAATGTTCCATATTGCTTCCTATCTTTTTTTTTTTTTTTTTTTTTGGTAAAGCTGTTGATTGTCACTGACGGATGTAGCCGCCGCTATGCTCGCTGTTTGTTGTCAAGTTGCCTCAGGACAATCCGCCGTTTTCATTATTTTGTGATTGCTGCTTCCTACTCCTTCACGAATCTTGGCACACTTCTCTGTTAGAGCTCTTGATATAACTGTGTCGACGATTTCGATGTCATCACCAAAGATTTCTGTCATTTCCACGCTATTTGTTCCTGATGTGCCACTACTAGGGCATCAACCAGTGCGTCCCTTGTTGGTCTGGAGTTGTCTATGGCCTGGTGCAGAATTGACAGGAGCAAAATGGTTCAACTGGCTCTAACCACTATGGGACTTAACGTCTGAGGTCATCAGTCCCCTAGACTTGGAACTAATTAAACCTAACTAACTGAAGGACATCACATGCATGCATGCCTGAGGCAGGATTCGAACCTGCGACCGTAACAGCAGCGTGGTTCCAGACTGAAGCGCCTAAAACCGCTCGGCCACAACGGCCGGCTGACAGGAGCAGTTCACTTTTAGCGGTACCAACTTCCCCATAACATGTTAGCACACTGAAGTAGTGGAACACTAACACATGAGCCAACTAACACAGATAAACACAAATTAATATGAACGCGACCAGTTACGCATCTTCTAGAGCGCAGTTGTAGGCGCGGCCGTACTCTTCGAGGCACGGAAATAAACTGCGGCGACAACTTTGGCCGAAATATTGCTGGCGAAACGCCTATATGAGGTTGCTCAGCACATATGACATACGAATCTGGCTCAAAAAGAAATTATTGATTATTTCAGTGCAAAAAAACTCATTGTCCGTTTTCCAGTATTCGGTCAACATTTATGCGAAAATAACATACAGTTAATGCCTTTAATCGGAAAAAATGTGAAGTTTGTGTTTATACTATTTAATCCAAGCCTTATTTTGGACTTCCGGATTATCCGGATGTGCTATGGTTCCACCCAGTTCGAATAAACGGCTTCTCACTGTACGTAGAGATAGGTATGGAAGTTAGTTTGTGTTCAGAAAGGAGACATTCCGATCTCTGCCGCAATCGGGCAATGAAAGAATGCATTCAGAATGGTTCAAGTGGTTCTGAGCACTATGGGACTTAACATCTGAGGTCACCAGTCCCTTAGAACTACTGAAACCTAACTAACCTAAGGACATCACACACATCCATGCCCGAGGCAAGATTCGAACATGCGACCGTAGCCGTCGCGCGGTTCAAGACGGAAGCGCCTAGAACCGCTCGGACACACCGTCCGGCAAAGAATGCATTGTCGAAAAATGAAAATTTGTACTAAGGGTGGAATTCGAACTCAGGTACTCCTGGTTATTACGCAGATGCATTATCCATATGCGCCGTCTTGGCACAGTGTTTTGACACAACTACACGGACTACCGAAGCACTCCCCCTTTCCCCGCGTCACCCTCAACCCACCACAGTCCAAATTCCCGTTTGTCACAAACTACCTAAGTAGTGTCCCCTAGCTTTTTCCTCATTTTTGCTCGTCGCATTACGCGAAGTCCGCACGAATTTGAACGAAGAGTGCTTTGCACTGAATGATGGTATTAGCCTTCACGGCGAGACACCACTGGTATAGAAATTAGTTTGGTTTATTGTTTCTGATCCTAGTAGTTTGCTGTTCCCTTTTTTCTCTTTCAAACAGATCATCTGATGAGCACTTGGTGGCAAGTCGAAACTGGTTGTGAGACCATTTATGTCATCTGATTCTGGAATATACAGAACTATTCCTATTAATGTTTAAAAAGCTCCGAGGCGACGTAGCAAGACAAGTAATTTGATATAGGGTAAATGGGGCCGTAAAAGTCGGGAAATACCCCAAAAATGGATGACAAATGGTGAGCACGTTCCGTCACCAGACCAGATAATGTACCCTGCCGCACGTGCAGCGGTTGACCCTGTCGGTCTGTCCAACGAGGTACACGGGCCCTGCAAGGAACTTGTGACATCACACTAGTAGGCTTGTCCACCACACTTCGCAAACGCCGGCTCCGAGCAAGGCACACGAGAAATTAATATGTAATTTGAAAGGTATCCACAAATGTCTCAAATTGTCGTGTGGTATCGAGAACTTGTTTACATTTAAACACGCAGTAAGGAATTACTAAACTCGCCTGAAATAGATGCTCCCTCCTCGCCGGAGACAGCTGCTGGAACTCGCAAGACCTGCAATCTCACGTAATGTGACGTACGCGCCGCGGATTGTCTTTCTAGTGGGCGTCGGTCTGTCGCACCTGATCATCCCAACTCAGGGCAAGTGTTCAAGTCGGTGTGGCTCCGGACCTACATACACGATTTTGACGCATGGTGCTGAGGGTTCGAGTCTTGCGTCTTACAGGCAGTACTTTTACATTGCGTTAGTCATTTTTGTGTTTACATTGAAGTAAGATCATTTTATTTACTGGTCTGGTGGTCTCCGCTGGTTTATTGCAATGTACAGTACATCAAAAAAAGGCCGTGATGCGTAGCAATGAAACAAGTATAAGCTTTTGAATTTCATCGTTACCAGTATATCACTTGCGTTTTTGTTAGTAAATAATGTCTGTATCCAAAAAACGAAGGGCCAAAAGAAAAGAAAAACATATGAGAACAGTTTTTGCTTGGTTACAACGAGGGCAATAATTCTGCAACTTCTACGTTTACAACAACTCACATTTGCAAAAGGTGTTCGAAATTCGCACCGTTGCGCAGCAATGTGTTGCACTGGCCTCTACCGGCGAGGGTAGGACCGAGCAGCCCAACCGCTGCACGTGCGGCGAGGTACGTCATCTGGTGACGTCACGTGGTTCACAGTTGTCATCCACGTTTGGGACATTTCCCGACATTTGCGGCCCTATGTGGGTTGCATTAAATTGTCGCTACTGCGTCTACGTCGCTTCGGGTGCTTTTAAACGTTAATAAGAATATAGGTTGACTCTTACAGAGAAGATAACAGCAACCAGCCAGTTTTTACAACGTTGTTTATTTATTTAAATAGCACCGTTACCGGTTTCGAACCGACAGGTTCATCACCAGACGCCTTATTGACGTTAAGATACGGAAAATGTAAGTACAGAAACGTACACATCCTCTACCCTCGAAACAGCTCTCCACAAATACGTAATAATTTTCTTCATGGCTAGTTTGTAGATGAAATGCTGTCAAAAAAATCGACGAAAACGAACACTAAAATCGATGTATAATAATACAGTTCAGTTAGCGATGTAATTTTAAGGTGAGTGTCCAAACAAAACGAAGGCCTCCAGCAGTTAAACTACTACAAATGTGATATTGTACATTACAGTAATAAACAAAATTGACCCACAGAAGATTGGTGTCGAAACATGTCTGGGCATATATAAAAAATAAACTAATTGTGTTTGCATAAGGTTGATATCCAAAACTACCCAATTTTTAAATCGCAAACACGGAAGAAAGAAAAGAGGAGCTTCAAACCTTAGTAAAATGAGTTAAGATACATTTTACATTAGCTTTCTCTTCCTGTTCTCTCAAATCATGAAATTTCTTTGGGGATGAAAATTCCACGCCTTTACGTTCCAGCATAACTGATTTTGTTCATGCAGCAGCGAAGACTGTATGAAGCACTTTCCTTATATATATCGATACACATAATCTAAGGCGCTACTCACACACCAGTAAGTTTCTCCACATGGAACGTAATGACACGGATTTTTCAACGGCACCACCATCCCGAGGAAATTTCATCATTTGGGAGAACAAAAAATGAAAGCTAATGTAAAATATATCTTAACGTGAGCAAGCCGTCTGATGATGAACCTGTCCGTTCGAAACAGTTAACGGCACTATCTGAATAAATAAACTTCGTTATAAAATTTGGCTGGTTGCTTTATCTTCTCTGCAAGAGTCAACCTATATTTTGTAAACAGCTACATCTACATCTACATCCATACTCCGCAAGCCACCTGACGATGTGTGGCGGTTCTCCCTTCTATTCCAGTTTCGTATTGTTCGTGGAAAGAAGGATTGTCGGTATGCCTCTGTGTTGGCTCTAATCTCTCTAATTTTATCCTCATGGTCTCTTCGCGAGATATAAGTAGGAGGGAGCAATATATTGCTTGACTCCTCGGTGACGGTATGTTCTCGAAACTTCAACAAAAGCCCGTACCGAGCTACTGAGCGTCTCTCCTGCAGAGTCTTCCATTGGAGTTTATCTATCATCTCCGTAACGCTTTCGCGACTACCAAACGATCCTGTAACGAAGCGCGCCGCTCTCCTTTGGCTCTTCTCTATCTCTTCTATCAACCCTATTTGGTACGGATCACACACTGGTGAGCAATATTCAAGTAGTGGCCGAACAAGTGTACTGTAACCTACTTCCTTTGTTTTCGGATTGCATTTCCTTAGGACTCTTCCAATGAATCTCAGTCTGGCATCTGCTTTACCGACGATCAACTTTATATGATCATTCCATTTTAAATCACTTCTAATGCGTATTCCCAGATAATTTATGGAATTAACTGCTTGCTGACCTGCTATATTGTAGCTAAATGATAAGGGATCTTTCTTTCTATGTATTCGCAGCACATTACTCTTGTCTACATTGAGAGTCAATTGCCATTCCCTGCACCATGCGTCAATTCGCTGCAGATCCTCCTGCATTTCAGTACAATTTTCCATTGTTACAACCTCTCGATATACCACAGCATCATCCGCAAATAGCCTCAGTGAACTTCCGATGTCATAAACAAGGTCATTTACGTATATTGTGAATAGCAACGGTCCTATGACACTCCCCTGCGGCACACCTGAAATCACTCTTACTTCGGAAGACTACTCTCCATTGAGATTGACATGCTGCTTTCTGTTATCTAGGAACAATTCAATCCAATCACATATGCTCTTGCTTTGGTCATTAAACGATTGTGGGGAACTGTATCGAACGCCTTGCGGAAGTCAAGAAACATGGCATCTACCTGGGAACCCGTCTCTATGGCCCTCTGAGTCTCGTGGACGAATAGCGCGAACTGCGTTTCACACCATCGTCTTTTTCGAAACCCATGCTGATTCCTACAGAGTAGATTTCCAGTCTCCAGAAAAGTCATTATACTCGTACATAACACGTGTTCCAAAATTCTACAACTGATAGACGTTAGAGATATAGGTCTATAGTTATGCACATCTGTTCGACGTCCCTTCTTGAAAACGGGGATGACCTGTGCCCTTTTCCAATCCTTTGGAACGCTACGCTCTTCTAGAGACCTACGGTACACCGCTGCAAGAAGGGGGCAAGTTCCTTCGCGTACTCTGTGTAAAATCGAACTGGTATCCCATCAGGTCCAGCGGCCTTTCCTCTTTTGAGCGATTTTAATTGTTTCTCTATCCCTCTGTCGTCTATTTCGATATATACCATTTTGTCATTTGTGCGACAATCTAGAGAAGGAACTACAGTGGAGTCTTCCTCTGTGAAACAGCTTTGGAAATAGACATTTAGTATTTCGGCCTTTAGTCTGTCATTCTCTGTTTCAGTACCATTTTGGTCACAGAGTGTCTGGACATTTTGTTTTGATCCACCTACCGCTTTGACATAAGACCAAAATTTCTTAGGATTTTCTGCCAAGTCAGTACACAGAACTTTATTTTCGAATTCTTTGAACGCCTCTCGCATAGCCCTCCTCACACTACATTTCGCTTCGCGTAATTTTTGTTTGTCTGCAATGCTTTGGCTATTTTTATGTTTCCTGTGAAGTTCCCTTTGCTTCCGCAGCAGTTTTCTGACTCGGTTGCTGTACCACGGTGGCTCTTTTCCATCTCTTACGATCTTGCTTGGCACATACTCATCTAACACATATTGTACGATGGTTTTGAACTTTGTCCAGTGATCCTCAACACTATCTGTACTTGAGACAAAACTTTTGTGTTGAGCCATCAGGTACTCTGAAATCTGCTTTTTGTCACTTTTGCTAAACAGAAAAATCTTTCTACGTTTTTTAATATTTCTATTTGCGGCTGAATGCCAGTTTTCGATAAAATAGCGATGATAAATCATCCTGTAGGAATAAATTTACAAGGCAGTTATCGTATTTCTCTAAGGTGGTAAGCCTAGACTCACTGTTACTTGTGAGGTTGTCCCCCACAATTTCAATACTTACATTCATTACGTCTACGACAGCATTGCAAAAGAAGCGTTATCCACAGCTGGTTGATACGTTCAAGCTTTGGAGCATGAGGTTAAGAGGAGTAATATTTCTGAGTCATAATTGTTACAGAAACATTTTTGTTGTAAATATTTCGATTGTGCGTACATTTTGTGCTATGGAGCATTTTATTCAGTAATGTCTGCAGCGGTCTCAACGATTTCCCAGCAGGAGATTGTATTAAACGGCTTTGTGGCGCACACTGTAAGACCGGCAGCGCCGACCACGGGTCCTGCTAAAACTCGTACATCCGCTGTTATCTGATACCATAACTCAGACCGCCGCCGACTGGGCCGAACTTGTTCGCCGCAAATACGAATGGGCCCACAGCGGACCACAGGCAATGAAACTGTTACCGTCTCACTGTAATCTCGTCTATTACGTTATAAGCCAATCTCTCCAGTAGCTTCCGCCACCCGCTGAGAGAGGCTGTAAATTTACAGCAGCACGGTCCGTAACGTGCGACTCTGTTTGCTATGTCTCGACGTGTTCAGTTACAGGGCAAGTTTTGTCTGCAACGGATCTTATATTGCTGACTCTCCATTTAAGTTGATTGTTTCGTGTTAAAGTTTTAAGCAGTAAAGTAAAATAAAACGAAGGGACTCAGCAGTATATAGTCGGCAGTGGTGTATGATTAATGCCCAAAAATGTGTATAATCCAGAATGATGTCATTTATCTTTAAATGAAATACTTGCTCCAATGGTGCCTGGTTTTTCTGCATCGAATACTATGCTGATGGATAGTGCAGTGTCACAAACCGTCGTCGTTAAGCGAGGAGCAAGGTGACACAAACCTTGTTAATGCTACGTTTCAATGAAATAATTTGCACGATGATAACAATATTTATCAGACTTCGTTAAAGACATGATAATTGCATGCTCTATTAGTAAAATGGATATTTCATTTTGATTTTTGTAAATTAAGGATGTGCACGTCAGTTAGGGAGAGAGTTACTCTACTGTTAAACAATCTTTGGTCTTGTTGTGGCACGGTCTTTGCCTCTGCGCAATCTGCTACATTCTTAGTAGAAGTGTGGTAGGTTATGGAGGTGTGTATTGGTGCTGTGTTGACTTGTGATTTTATCTGTCAAATGCAGAAACATTTATTGTAAAGGACAGCAACTATGATATCTTGTATATATTGGAAGCCCGCCCGGCTAGCCGCGCGCTCTGTCGCGCTGTTTCCCGGGTGGGAAGGCGTGCCGGTCCCCGGTACGAAACTGCCCGGCGGATTAGTGTCGAGGTCCGGTGTGCCGGCCAGCCTGTGGATGGGTTTTCAGGCGGTTTTCCATCTAGCTCGATGAATGCGGGCTGGTTCCCCCTTATTCCGCCTCAGTTACACTATCTACGATTGCTGCGCGTACACCCCACGTAAACTTTTGAGCTTACACTCATCTGGTATGAGACATTCCCGAGGGAGAGGGGGTCCACTGGGGACCGGACCGCACAATAACCCTGGGTTCGCTGTGGGGCGGCGGTGGTGTGGGTGGACTGCTGGGACCCGTTGTGGTGTTGTGAACCACTGGGCGCTACGGCGGGACAAAGTCTCTCCGTCGTTTCTAGTTTAATACATACATACTTACGTGTATATATTGGAATGCGAAAAGAATATAAATTTTGAATGAAGTTACTCGTTTAGAAGAGAAGAAGTATGAGGTAAGACTGCAGTACCGCGCAGCACTTTTGTCGGAATGATTATCGTCAGCTAGTTAACGTGCTCAGAGCTGAAAGGGAGACCACCCTGAGTCACGCATTAAGAATCAACTGGTTAAGCTGTCTGGTTTTTATAGAAATTCTCCGTTAACATTGCACGATTTTCAAATCATTGTTCACTTGTTAACCATAGTATTGTTCAGACCAATGTTATGTGTGAAGACAACGCGAAACTTTACTCTGTCTTTTTGAATACACACATCATTCTAAAATCGTTGTCTTGGAATATCATTTCATAGGATTAGTTACTCTCCCCGTCCCACTGTTTAAAGAAGGTTTATCATTACGCATTACCACATTGCACCATATGGTATGCAACAGTTTGAATACTGTTTGGAAATTTGCTACTTGCTATCTGCTATTGTGCTTTCGAAAAGGTCGCAACAATGTTGTCAAGACGCGAGATAAGTGCAAATTTTGGTAAGGGCCAGATAACTGCGCATCCAATACAAAGACAAATTGTATTCAGTTCAGTTACAGTTCACTTCAATTTAGGTTCTGCTTAGTCAAAGGTTAGCTTACGAGTTTAAGATGAATAATAGTTTCTGAGTACATATTTTTGGTAATACGTAGATTTTTTGTAGAGTGGAAGGAAAAGTTGGGCTAAATTTCATACTGAAACACATAGTGGGGAACTTAGAGACTTATAAATGTGGTTAATGGCGAGTGATCGTGCGTCATCAAACCGACTACTTCCAACTTATATAACACGCCGAAAAATATACAGAGTGATGAATCATTGCTAACAAGCATGGGCAGATGTGTGTATTTTATACAATAAAATAGTGTATTCTCCCGAATAGCGTATAGAATACGTGTAAATCACTAACTGGTTCATATTTAGGTAAAGTGGGCAACAGAAACTAAATAAGTATGACCTATCCACGTATCCTGCACTGTGTCCGACGAGATACAGTCTGGACGTGTGAAGAAAATATCCATTTCATAAAACAACAAAAACATGGAGATTCTGTGTAAAATCCACACTCATGACTGAGTAATGTTGCAAATAGTGTAACATTTTATATAGCCATTTATACCAAGTTCCGTGCGACTTGTGTAATCAAGTAAACAACCACACAGTAATATGCTATAACGACAGCAAATGCAAGAGGCATTAACATTACACGTTACACACAGGCTAGTACCACTTATTTTTGGTAGGGTATAACGTAGATGTTGACGGTGTGCCTTCCAGTGGGCACAATTATTACAGAATATCTATAATAACATACTTCTGACTGTCCTCTATTTTGGTTTGTCTGTTGATGTGTAACCTTAATGACTGGGAGATTTTCTGACTTTATAGTACTGTCTAGTCATTTACCTGGTTAAACAAGTCGCACTGAGGTTGGTATAAGTGGTTGTGTTGCACCGTTACACCATATGCAACATTACGCAGTGGTCTATGTAAGTTTCATATAGGTAATCCATATTTTTGTGCTACGACGTAAGTATTATCTTCACATATCCAGGCTCTATTTGTATTCGAAACATAGTATATGGACAAGTCATGTATACTTTTTGTGCTTTGTGGCTGTTGAGCTTTTGGTATCGATAACACTAGTTAATGGATTATTTACACATTATTAGGTACAATGTGGTTTTTAATCTATATCTAATTCTTCGGTATAATGTTGCATACGTATGAATCTCTTTTTCACTAATATTATTGGTAACGTATTATATGATCTACAGATACTATATGCTATGTGGATGTATATTATTAGTTTCTGACACACCAGTTAGTTTTTCATGTGCGATATTTTTGTTTTATGGCAGTACTTGATATAAGGACGCATTGATGTGTAAATGTTCTTCACCCTTAATAATACCTTGAAGGGTTTTTTCATCTGTAGATGTTATGACATAGGTGAATTGCTACATTTGGTCTTTTGACACGATATGGACATTCATTTTACGGATATGACATAAATATGGCCATATATGGTTTTTAGCTGAGCATTTTATAACATATAGATATACTGTCATTTTGATAGCTTTACTTATATTTACAGTTGGAGTTTGTTGATGCTGTCCTTGCAAGGACTACTTGCACAAAGATGTATATTTCTTTTATTTACTTATTTCTGGAGTTATTGCAGTTTCTTTCATACATCTATCATTTTCAACAATTATTTTTGTAGTTTGGTAGGTTACATCAGGATTTTGCAGTTTAGTGTGTCATTTAACTAATCAGTCTTTGATCATGGAATATTTAATTAATGATTCTTATTAAAAACATTCATGGGCAAGTTAATCTTCACAATATGCACTAACAGTCATTTGAAAATCTACATGACTCAAAGAAGTGGATGAAAACAACGCTCTTGGTCTATCGGAGTTTGGACGTGTTTTCCAAGGCCATCATCATTGGTCCCCGTTTTATTGATGGGGATCTAAATACACTCAAATACCTCTAGTTCGTAGTGTTTGCCGCTGCCTTAGTTATTGAAAGACAAACCACTGGACGTGAGACAATCAGTGTGGTACCAATTCAACGGATGCCCCTCCCATTCCGCACATGTAGTGACTGTCATAAGAGGAGAGCATTGGAACGGTTCTTCAAGAAGAACAAAATGGTCTACATACGCACCAAACTTACCATTTCTATACTTTCATTTACGGTGAAAAGTTAAACAAGTGGTCTATTATGAAACACCGACGACTTCCAAAGGCATGAAATGTCTTATAACACTGACCTGTGTTGCCGTTAATTGCAGAGTACATGAGTTACGTGCTTGATAAAATCTGATATAATAGGATAGACGTTTGTGGAAGGTCTTCTCTAGACGGCGGGATGGAAGTTTGCTGCGCTGTTATCTTGAACCGATTTAATCAAGTCTGATTAGTGTTATGTAGTTAAAGTTCTCCTAGAAGCTTCCCTCAAATTCCGCAGAATAAATACATAGTTTCATTAGAAAAATACAAAGTCGGTATCATAATTTGGCGTCTATTCACTATAAAAATTATTTGCGAACGTTGGGAAATTCGTCATGTCGTCGGCTAAAACTTGGCGGAAACCGCACCTCGATATGTTTATTAATTCTGTATATGTTTAGATGGCCTGTTTTAGCTGCCTTACTCTGTATGAATATTAATAGCATACGCGAAACTACTGTATGATTAGGTTTCATCTTTCTGGCATCTTCCGTCGGTCATTTGTCTAACATTTGATATTTAATTGTAAAAAGTACAGATATTGCGGCTGTTCGAGTAATTTTTATTTTTAGGTAAGTGTTTCACGGATTACTTGTGCTTACAACGAGTTCCTCTGCTCGTCATAGCCAGGACTTACCTGTAGACAGTGTGATACTTTGAGCTGAAAAAAAAGTCATGGAGACGTAACGAATTCACGAAACAACCATATGCTACCAGATGTTGTGTCACTGTCTATGGTGGAGGAACATAGGTAGAAGTGCTGATTTCGTTAGATGGTGGGTAATTCACGGTATTTATCTGCAGAATTTGGCGTCAAGAGCTCGTTCTCATGCTTCGCTAAGGATGTAATTGCTGTCCCAGTCAAAGCTGTTGTTGCGCGTCCTTATGTCAAAGGCTTTTCTGATGACAGAATCACAGTCGGTAAATACAATCCGTTTCATCAAACATAGTCGTTTGTTTGTTTGTGAGCCTGTGTTTGGCAACAGTAGGCTGGCGAATTACCTTAGTTGTCTTCTGAATCAAAAATAAAAATTATGAATGCACTGAACTGCGAGGCGGCGTCATCAGACGAAGGTATGAAGTAGGTTCCAGTAAGAACAGAACACACACAGAAATTGTCAGTAATGGAATTGTACCGTTGCTAATAAAACAGGACTAGTTTTTATCAGGTTTGACTTGAGTGGTGGGTTAATTAACGCAGATTCTTTACAGTGGTATGAAAATGAAGATTTCGCCAACAATCTACAGCTAGATTATTAACAGATGGTTTTTAAATAATCTAGCTTATAGAGGCATAAATATCATAGTGGACTGCTGTCATAAAAAATGGAAACAGAAGCAATATGTTCTTCCTCTTGTATCTGTGTGTCACGATAATTTTCCAGGACACAAAAAAGTGACTAAGGATTATTAACAGAAAAATGTGGTTTTCTCATTATATTTACGTCACGGATCGTGTGACTAGTTCTGTCACGCTGTTAGATCGCGGACACAGAAATCTTAAGACGTGCTTCTTCCGTGTGATAAATGAGTTCTCTTTATACAGTGGGAACACTGATTTTAAGTTTGGTACAGTTGTCTATAAAATTTTACTTTCCTTTCGGTGGCGACAATGCCCGCCACGTATGGTTGGGTACATGGCGACAGGGTGGAGATTTCGTCGCCCCTGATGATCAGCATCTACAGTAACCAGCTCCCCAGCTACTTCATCAACATAAAATTCCCTTCTCAGCTCCTCCGTGAACCACACTGGACAACACGATGGATGCCATCAGTAATTCTTTAGCTGTCGTTCGGGCTGAATCTGGAAGAAAAGAAGATGGAGTTGTCACAACAGAATTCCTAGCGCTTCGCTAGTACGAGAAATGAGCGGCCAAGTGTTGTCAGTCTGGACTCGACGAGTTCCCTTACCTTCAGTGCAGAAGCTAACCAAGTCTCATCTGCTTTTACTGATGCCAATGTAATTGCTCACCGTATAACAGTAGCTCCTGGTTCTGCTCCTAACCAACAAAATTTTGTCAATACTTCTCTCATGAGGACGATACCTTCTCAGTGGTCTCGTAAATTCTAGAAGCTTACAAATCGTGGTCTCTGCGTAGTTTATGTTGACCGTTTGGACAAAAACATGGCCGTCTGCACCTTGTGGCCCTTGACAAACTTGTGCGTCTTTCATTGCGAGAATTCAAGAATGCTGCAATTAATATCTTGTCTGTCGACAAAAGCGAAGAGAAGGCTGAACTGAAATTTCAAGATAAGGCTAATTTCTTAGCAAACAGTGAAGTATTAAATCTAAAAGAATAGAAGTTTACGTTCATTCTTTCGTTGTTCACAAACAGGGAGTAATAAGAAAAGTTAATACTGAACTTGACGAAATGGAGATCTTGATAGTTGTCCAGTCTGTCATCCCTATTATAGGTGTTCACTAAGGGCTACGTACTGCATGGTGATGAACAAATTGACTCTCAGACTCTACCGAAATCTCTGTCTATTCATGGAAGTAGAGTCATGTAGATCTTTATGTGCCAACTGTCTGTCAGTGCTTAAAATGCCTACGTTACGGGCAAATCAGCAAACAATGCCGGCATAAGAAAAGATGCCTTAAAAGTAGTGGGTCCCAGTCTGTTGTATACAGCACCTGAGCTATTGCTGTTTGTGCTTACTGTGGCAGACAACACCCATGCAGAGATCGGTTCTGCTCTGAATATCGTACCCGGTGATGAGCTCAAGAACTAGCAACACTCAATAACACTGACTTCAGGTATGCTCTGAACACTGTTCACACGGCAGCCTATACGTCCATCACTGGGGATATCAACATTTCTTGCCTGCGCCGATCATAACGGCTCCAGCAAAGCTTAGAGCTCCTGAATATCACAACACACAACTTTTCCAGCCGCTACCCGCAGCAAGCATTTTGGAGAATCACGTTGAATACAGGAAAAAAGGCAAGCAAACACTTTCACAAAAAACTAGGAAAAAGACTATCTCTAAGACGCCCAACACCAGTACTAGCATTTCAAGGGAGGAATCTGTAGTGGAGGCCAAATGTGAGCTATCTAGAAGTCATCATGGACGAACGTCTCCCATGGTAGACTCACGCAGAGAGCCTCAGAAGATAAGTGAGTACGAGGTTAGGCGTATTCTTGGCCACTATTAAATAAAAGTCGTGGACTGTCAGACGAACTAGGACTCCGCATTTACCGTCGCCTGATAAGGCCAATAGTAGAGTATGCGCTCCCTGTGTGGAGAGAAGCGGCGAAAATCCATCTGAAACAACTACAAACAGTGCAAAACCGAGCACTGTAGAGAGAGGACTTCATGTGGACCACAGATTACCGACTGCCGACTTACATGAAGCCACAGCGGTACAGGCGCTTTTAGACAGATTCAAAGTCATTGCAAAAGCATTCAGTCAGAACGATCCGAAAATTAAATAACCATTGGACTTTGTCAGTACTACTACACATTATTTATGTGCAAGAAAATAAAATTCTAGTCATAGACTAAAAGCAAAAGTAGGAAAAAAAGTTAAAAAAAACAAAACTAAAAATATACAGAAGTAATAAAAATAAAACAGGATAATGAAAATAATGAAAAGCAAGCATAAATAAATAAGACAAAATAAACAACAAGTAAATAAAGCAAACAAAACAGAAAATCAAATAAATAAATAAACTCCGGCAATCTTGCCCGTCAATGAACATAAATAAAATACTAAAACGATTGGACAAACTGGTAAATAGCAACCATAAATAAATACCTAGGCTTGGAGGGAATGTCTTTCAGACAACACGCCCCTATCTACTCAGGCACTTAATGCACAAGCGCCACTCATGTAGTGATCAGCAGCAGCATTCAGAGTCAACTGTGAGGAAGCAGGGAAGGAAACTCATTGTGCGGATGTGCCTCGGCAGGCAAACACCGCAGGCGGCAGGCGGAAGTAGGTAAACACAGTAACGTACGCGAGTGGTCTCAATAGCAAGCCTGCTATATCCCACGCAACATGCGGCCCCACCGATAAGCCAGAACCCCTGTTAGCCTGGTGCCAAAAGGATCGATCTCCACAGTGCCAAATCAACGACAGTTTTCAGTTCACACTGAACTGATCGATAAGATAATAAATATTACCGAGACTGTAATTCAGAATATGCGGCAAAACAGTGTTATGAACGACACTGGCGTTCGGAATCTTGTCATAAGTATCTTTCATTCTCTCTCTGATAAATTACGAAATAAAAAAAAAAATATTCTAGTGGAACGCACGTTCAGCTAACTCCAACACAAAGCTTGCAAAGAGAACTATTCATAAGTCAGCCTGATACAGTCCTGTTATGCGAAAGGCGGACCATACTCGCTCCATGTAAGAAACGTCGACATCAAACTGTTTTGCTGTGTGAATACAATCTGTTAACAATACCCGACAGTTGTTTCAATACATAAACCTCACCACTGTAGTATTGTGGCAGATGATGTGAGATGCGTAATAAGCCAGCTGCGACCTCCTTTCACAATAGGGGGAGACCCGAATTCCCGTCATATAGCACGTGGAGGAGAAAGAGACAGAAACTATCGTGCTTTGATGGATGCTACAGAAGACAATACGCTCGTGATAGTCAACGATGGAATCTCTACTGTAGATTCTTCCAGTCTTCCGTAGACGTTCAGCAATAGATGACACACTTCACTGCCCCTGTTTTGCTAACAATTCCAATTAGCGTATTAAAACAGACTCAGTGAGATCCTGTCAGATCCCGACGGTGTTCTACATTAACATAGACGCTGATACTACACAATTATAGTACACCAACAGTAAATGGAAAATTGTGGGAGTCAAATGGGACAAATATAAGGACCCAGTTAGACTGGGATCTCGAAAGTTAGCGGCAAGACTAAAAAGGACAAAGACGCGTATCACACTTTATCCTACTCTATGGAAGTCGCGCCAGGTGTCTGCATTTCGAAGAAAAAAAAAAAGGAGTTCACTGTCATCAAGCAACAGTCCTCTCCTTGGTAGAGAACCGAACGCTCTAGAAAATTTGCAAAACGCCGACTTACTTTGAAACCTTTTCACCAGAAATCTAACTGGAATAACTTTTTGGAAATGCGAAAAGCGAAGGCGTATGTTGAAAAATTCCTGAAAAAATAAAAAAGGAAAGTTCGGTTAAGTTCTGTTCTTTGCTCAACAAGGCAATGTGTATGTCATCTGGAATGAAACAATGGCTTTTCGAAACAGCTGACTGCCTTCCCCCGCTCCTACTACCACTCCTGGATAGAGGAATTTACCTAGAGGCTCGCTCCTTCCACTGTCCAATTCCAGAATGCTCCGTTTCCTACTGAAGATGATTTTTATCATCTCCTGCTTCGTCCCGTCTCTCAAGAATGACTAAATAATGCGATAAAACCATCGAGTAAAGCTGTCCTGGAGTTGATTTCATTCATTATTCTATGCTTGCGAATCTACCCCTGGGGGAGAAACATTTGCTCCTATTCATTTTTAATCAGTACTGAACCCAAGAGGACGTCATGGAAACATGGAAGACGCAAGGTATAACCCCAGTTCTGAAAAGTGAGAAATATTGAAATATGGTCTCGAATTATCGACCGAACAAGTTGTCCTCAATGTAGCAAAACGCTGGGGTGAATCGTCAAAAGGAGACGGGAATGGTGCTTTCAAAATAATAATTGATGCCTCGGAGTAAATACGGTAAGGCAGAGGGACCTTGGACAATTTGTATTTAAAAAAATATCGTCGCCGTTTTTCTTGACGTTAAGAGAGCTTAAGATCACGTTTAGATACCTTTCTCTTGGACGAGATGGCGGAACTCTGTATTCTGTCGAGGATGATTTACTGTATCAGTACCTCGGTTACTCAAAGAACAATCGATGACTAATTCAAAGGGAACTTGCTCGTGTCTTTTCTTATCTCCCACGGCTCGGCACAGGGTGCAATTTTAAGTCCCCACTTATATATTCTGTGTACTCACTCTCCCCACTAACATATTGCAGTAAGCAGATGATGCATGTGTGTTTATTCAGCTGCAGACTTGTATCTTCAGACCAAAATGGTGTTACTCACTAACATGAACACGTCGATGAATGGTTGTCTGCCAATGGACTGGATATAGCTGCTGAAAAAACGTTGATCATCCCTTCCTGCAAATCAAAAGCTGGCCGCATTAGCGTCCACGCAATGTGTGGAAAGTATGCTTTCCGGATAAAATCTCACGCTGATTCCTGAGTGTGATATTTGACTTATGATAATTTTATCTTGGAACTCTTCCATTTGGTCTGTGTTTGCATACAAAAACAACAATATGGGAATTGTGAGTCCACCTTGATGCAAAATACTTTTGTTATTTATTTATTTATTCCCCAAACTAGTTTGAGCAACAAATATCGCCATCATCATTGGTTCTTTAAATCTAAAACCTGCAGAAAATAGCATAGGTGTAAAACACCGAAAGACATTACTACATGTGCAGTGTATGTTTTTCAAATATCGTTTTCTGTGAATACTTTCATAATACTTTATTTATTATACATTACAGCATGAGTTTAAGATTGTTGTCGCTGTTCGCAGCATATTTTCTGTTTTTCTGTTGTCGTTTTTCTCGGCATGCATCATGTCATCAGCAACTGTTTGGATGGCTGTTAATAAACAAAAACAAAAATGTGAACGTAACGTACCGCAGCATTATACAATTGGGATTGCGATAGTGTTGTGGACGCAGTTTTGGTGTGTGCTAGGCTGTTACCTAGTTTCACGTGTACTCACCGTCGTTGGGCGGCTTGCAGCTACTTTTACGCACAGAAAAACATAGCTTTCATACTTCGCGCGTAATCCAAAACATTACGCCATCTTACTGTTCGCGTGTGACGCGAGAAATGTATCGTATATTGCGAGAAGGCTATGAAAATTATATTACGTAAATAAACAACAAAAGTGCTTCGCACCAAGGCGGACTTACAATTACCATATTTTCCATTTGACTTATGGTTAAGTTGGGAACTTTATATTCGATCTACGGTTACTAAGTGAGAAGAGCGTTAAAGTATCATTCGCTCACTCACTCGCGTGTGTGGGGAGCGCATCAGAGTATATTACCCACCATGTATCGACGGATTATTCGATCTCGCCTGGACTGTATCACACGGTGCCTAAGATTTATATCGTAAAATTATATGCTCTTCAATAAAGGTTCATTCGTACCTGTCTTGGAACCATGCGTTGGACGACCACTTACGCCCTTTTCATGGATGCATGGGAGATGCCTTTGAACGTTAGATGTTTACATTGGAGGCATGACCTCCATGGATAGTTCAGCCACTAAAAGTAGAGATTGCATTTACCGATTACTAGCCGATTCCGAAAGAAGAAATAAAATTCCCGCTGTCGGTACCAGCTTCGCCACTTCGTCTGCCGTCGCGTTATTCTCTTCGCATGTGCCTTTATTTGATTCGATCTTGACATACTTACCTTCCAGATTACAGTCTTATACTAAGCGTTAACCTCTATGCGGATTTAATAGTCCCGTTGGAGCTTACTGGCCTTATTTTGTCTGTATATATACAGGGTGTTTTACTAAATGTGTTTGCTTCTGTAAGTTACGAAGTAATAGGCGACGGAAATATTTATTGCGTTAGGTCACCATAAGAAACGTTACACTGTCTGCGGAACTATGAACATAGTTTATTGTGTTATTATCCAAAGAGTTACTGCAAAAAGATACAATTTTTTAGATGGAACAATAGTTGTTTCTATTATCCACTGGAATCAGTAACACCATCTGTGTATACATCAATTTAAATTACATTCCTATCACTTTTAGTTTGGGAACAACAGTCCTTCAAAGTTTCAGGAGCAGATACCACACGCTGTTCGTAATACATGGCTGTGTGGTGGGTGATGGATGTTCTGGCGGTGGGAAGTTGATTTAAATGAGATGTTCAAATGTGTGTCCATGTTCCTGAATGCACAATGCAGTGCACCTTCTAAAGAATCTGCGGACGAGACGTAACATCACCGGTGTCCCAGAGCAATACTCGTCCTCGATGCGCCGTTTTAGATCATCTGTGGATGTGGGCTCAGTGACATAAACAGGATCCTTTAGATGTCTCCACAAAAAGAAATCTAATGGTGTTAAATCGGGCGACCTTCGGGCCATGAATGAGAATCATGGCGCCCCAACCACCTTCCTGCAAACTTGTTGTTTAGGTCTTCCGCAACAGCACGCGCAGAATGGGCTGGGTGACCATCGTGCTGCATCCATATATGGACTCTCGTGTGCAGACACACATGTTCAAGGAGACCACCCAAACTGTCGGCTATAAACATAACTCACCTGTCAGTGTGCCTGGAAAGTAGTGTTGACCGATGATTTCATCCCCAAGGATTCCACACCATACATTAATAGACCACCTACGTTGACGGTCGACAGGTCGTACCCACCGAGGACTGTCTGCGGCACAGTGTTGCACGTTATGGCGATCCACTGCACCATAATTTGTGAACGTGGACTCATCAGAGAACATAAAAGCTTGTAAAGACTCCAGCGTGAAATTACGCATGGCCCATTCACAGAATGTAACTCTCGCACGGAAATCGTTTCCATGCAGTTCCTGGGTCAGTGACAGGCGGTACGGGTGAAACCTGTGGCCGTGTACTACACGTCACACAGATGTGAGACTGATACCAGCGACTGCAGCAACGGCTCATAAGCTCACATGAGGATCGTGGTGTACTGCAGCTATAACAAACACCTCCATCTCCTCAAAAAAAAAAATGGCTCTGAGCACTATGGGACTCAACTGCTGAGGTCATTAGTCCCCTAGAACTTAGAACTAGTTAAACCTAACTAACCTAAGGACATCACAAACATCCATGCCCAAGGCAGGATTCGAACCTGCGACCGTAGCGGTCTTGCGGTTCCAGACTGCAGCGCCTTTAACCGCACGGCCACTTCGGCCGGCCATCTCCTCACTTCTTGCAGTTCTTCGTCTGTTACTGCGGACATTACCAAGCTACCTGTTTCCCGAAGTCGTTGCTCTGCACGTAAGAACGTAATGGCTGCCGGAGCTCTTCGCCTAGGATATCTCACGGCGAACGCCATGGCTGCTTCAGTGGCATCGTGTCGGCACTCGCCGAGCATCAGAAACATGTCAACGTACTCGTTGTTCATGTATGCCATCTTCATCCGATGTCAGTAACTGTGTTATATTGAGCCCCCGTTTGTTTGCGTGGCACGAACTGTCCGGTAAACGGCCGTGTGCGGTGACAGTCGGCAGTCCAACAGCGCATCGCGGAAGTTTCTCGTTCCGTGACACCGGAGACGTTACAACTCGGCCGCACCATATTTAGAAGGCGCATTGTGTTATGCGCAGCGTTTGTGGTATCTGCCCCTGAAATTTTGAAGGGTTGTAGCTCCCAAACTAAAAATGATAGGAATGTAATTTAAATTGATTCCAGTGCATGATAGAAACAACTATTGTTCCATTTAAAAATTGTGTCTTTTTGCTGTAGCTCTTTGGATAATAGTACAATAAACTATGTTCATAGTTCGGCAGACAGTGTAACATTTCTTATGGTGACCTACCGCACTAAATATTTCCGTCGCCTATTACTTCGTAACTTACAGAGGCCAACACATTTAGTGAAACACCCTATATACCGGTGGCTCCAAAATACCACAAGAAGAGTATACTCGATGCGCTTTTCTATGTCCTCATATTCGAGTCATCAAAGCCTTTAAACTGCCTACAAGTGCACATGCTTTTACGGCGGAGACAGTGGCACTTATGGAACCTGTCAAGTTTATTCCTTATTATTATCCATATTATATTATCAAGTCAGATTCCTTAAAATATTCAACACCGGAGGTAGAATACAACCACCAAACGTTATATTTTGTATGTGGTACAGGAATATGTTCGTAGTAAACGGAGGGTGCCTACGATCCATCTCCTGTGGGTGCATTCCCACGCAGGTATCCGCTGTAATAAGGAAGTTGAGGCTTTAACAAAGCAAGCTGTGACTATAGGAGCATTTCTTGATTTGAAATTACCGTATAAAGACAACTTACAGACGATCAAGAGCTAGGGTCAACATCGCTAGCAAGAAATGTGGAACGTGTTCCAACAAACTAAAGGTAGTTATTATGCGGTGTTACAACCACAAAATCCTCCAAGATGGTGTTTTATAAGGACAGACTTGGACCTTTATAGATTACCCAGCGTGAGAGTGTCATTCTGAGCTGAACGCTGATGTAAACCATCTTATTTTCGTGTCCCAAATCCGATAGTGAACGATCAGAAATTTTTGATGACTCCCTCACTCACCTTCTGCTGTCTTTTAGCAAAGACATTCACCTTCATAAAGCGATGTTTATTTCCTTAGGAGCGTAGGGAAATATCTGTAGGTGCTTTATCACTAATTTGTTCACTGTTCAGCATGTGTTGAAAGCGCTGATCCTGTGATTCTGAGATCCTTTTAAATATGGGGCTTTGATATTCTGGTATTTGTTTTGCAGTGGCGTGTTTTAATAATGGGCATTTTCATTTTTATGTTTTTAATTTGATTAAGTTTCAGACATGGCGTGAATTGATAAATCAATAATTCTGCTTTACTTCTACGAGGTGCATTCAAGTTCTAAGGCCTCCGATTTTTTTCTAATTAACTACTCACCCGAAATCGATGAAACTGGCGTTACTTCTCGACGTAATCGCCCTGCAGACGTACACATTTTTCACAACGCTGACACCATGATTCCATGGCAGCGGCGAAGGCTTCTTTAGGAGTCTGTTTTGACCTCTGGAAAATCGCTGAGGCAATAGCAGCACGGCTGGTGAATGTGCGGCCACGGAGAGTGTCTTTCATTGTTGGGAAAAGCCAAAAGTCACTAGGAGCCAGGTCAGGTGAGTAGGGGGCATGAGGAATCACTTCAAAGTTGTTATCACGAAGAAACTGTTGCGTAACGTTAGCTCGATGTGCGGGTGCGTTGTCTTGGTGAAACAGCACACGTTTTTGTTGCAGGGCAGGAAGGAATTTGTTCATCAAAACATTTTCGTAGGATGCACCTGTACCGTATGACCTTTGGAAAGCAATGGGTAAGGATTACGCCCTCGCTGTCCCAGAACATGGACACCATCATTTTTTCAGCACTGGCGGTTACCCGAATTTCTTTTGGTGGCGGTGAATCTGTGTGCTTCAATTGAGCTGACTGGCGCTTTGTTTCTGGATTGAAAAATGGCATCCACGTCTCATCCATTGTGACAACCGACGAAAAGAAAGTCCCATTCATGCTGTCGTTGCGCGTCTACAGTGCTTGGCAACATGCCACACGGGAAGCCATGTGGTCGTCCGTCAACATTTGTGGCACCCACCTGGATGACACTTTTCGCATTTTCAGGTCGTCATGCAGGATTGTGTGCACAGAACCCACAGAAATGCCAACTCTGGAGGCGATCTGTTCAACAGTCATTCCGCGATCCCCCAAAACAGTTCTCTCCACTTTCTCGATCATGTCGTTAGACCGCCTTGTGCGAGCCCGAGGTTGTTTCGGTTTGTTGTCACACGATGTTCTGCCTTCATTAAACTGTCGCACCCACGAACGCACTTTCGACACATCCATAACTCCATCACCACATGTCTCCTTCAACTGTCGATGAATTTCAATTGGTTTCACACCATGCAAATTCAGAAAACGAATGATTGCACGCTGTTCAAGTAAGGAAAACGTCGCCACTTTAAGTATTTAAAACAGTTCTCATTCTCGCCGCTGGCGGTAAAATTCCATCTGCCGTACGGCGCTGCCATGTCTGGGACGTATTGACAATGAACGCGGCCTCATTTTAAAACAATGTGCATGTTTCTATGTCTTTCCAGTCCGGAGAAAAAAAATCGGAGGCCTTAGAACTCGAATGCATCTCGTATATTTCATAGAAAATATGCTTTGTACGAAAATGTAACAGCTTGTGCCTTTATATCATTATACACTGATCAGCCAGAACGCTATGACGTCCTACCAATAGACGATATGTCCACCTTTGGCACGGATAACAGCGGCGACGCGTCGTGGCATGAATCCTTGGTAGATTGCTGGAGGGAGTTGGCACCTTGCTGAAAAACGCCACTGCCGTCGGGAAACATGTCCGTCATGAAGGGGTGTACGTCGTCTGCAATCGGTGTACGATACTTCTTGGCCGTCATGGTACCTAGTGCGATCTCCACTGGACTCACAGATGCCCACGTAAATGTTCTCCAGAGCATAATGGAGTCGCCTCTAGCTAGTTTCCTTCCCGCCGTACAGGTGTCAAGGAGCTGTTCCCTTTGAAGATGACGGATTCGCTTCCTCCCATCGGCTTGATGAAGATATCGGGGTTAATCAGACCATGGAACGCTCTGCCACTGCGCCATCGTACAGTGCCGATGGTCACGTGCTCATTTCCTTCGTAGTTGCCGATATCGTGGTGTCAACATTGGCGCATGCATGGGGCGTCGGCTGTGGAGGCCCATCATTGGAAGTGTTCGTTGCACTGTGTGTTCAGACACAACTTTTAATGGGATGGAGTCAAACTAGGGGACGGGGGGAGGGAAAGGGAGGGGAAGCGTAAAGAAAAAAATTAAACTTGAAAAATTTGAAGGATTCAAAAAAATGATTAAGAGAACCCTGGACAATACGGTTAGACTAGATCCTATGTGGCAACAGAATGGACGATGCACTGTACTCCCTTGTATTTTGAAAGCAGAACAATATGGCATCTGCGTTCGGCGTTAATAATGAGAGAAAGAGAGAGAAAGCATAGTCCCGTCCACGTCGGCGTGATTAGAGACGGAGCACTGAATCAGCTGAAAAAGGATGGGGGCAGGATCCGCTTATGACTATTTTGAGTAACTATTCTGTCTACAGCCTTCAGTGCAGAAGAACACAAAACACTAGAGCTGGACAGGAATTAACCCTGCCTGCCACAAACGAATTTTTCACCACTGTGTCATCTCAATAGCGCATCTGGAAAGTAATCAAGCGATGCGATGTTATTAGTTAAACAATTAGTCTTTGAGGTATTCCTCATTAATAACTCATTTTTCAGCTATATTTCGTGTATATCACGTTCCGTTCATGAGCATTTCTATTGTAGTTCTAATGTTAGTAGTGCTTACGAAGCAGATAAACTGCCTTTTTTCTTTTATTTCTCCTATTTCCACCTGCCCCAGTTCTCAAGTACATCGTATGTTCCTCCTCAGTTTCTACAACTGATGTCGCAACTGGTTCTTCGAAAGCTTCTTCCGTATTATTTCTATTTTGTCTATAATCGGCAGATACGCCGTACGTAGCATAATGGTAAAAAATCATTAATTTTATGATACGTATTTTCCCTGACATTTTGAGAAATTCTGGTTGTTTTACGTACCTGAGAATAACAATTTTTCCTGTATGGGTGCTTATTTTGTATAAATTTTTATAGATAAGGACTTCTGTCGTGATCTCTCAAGTTTTCTAGGCACACTTGAGTAATGATGCAGTTTCGGGCGTTATGCTGAGTAGCTTATTCTATTGTTAAGCACGTGTATAAAAATGGAATTAGTTACTCCGCTGAACACCGGAAAGCTCGCCATTAATTACTTTTTTTTTTCGAAATAGGTAAGGGGGTGACAGCCAGGAATGGCTTTCAGCTGGGAAACGCGGAGGCGTGGGTGTGGAGACCTCCCATTACGCCTTGACGACCAGCTCGCTTCGGCCGCAATCTGGACCAGTTGCTGGCTATTCTCGTAAAAGTTTTCGATTCTCGTAAGTGTATTCGTTTCCGTTCCTTTTCCAGCTGCCTCTTACTACGGTAATCCTTGCAACTTTCACTTTTTCTAGAAAAAAGAACGATACACTGAAAGATATATTTAGAAAAACAAAATTAAAGTAATCCCATACAATTCCAGCCAGCATATGGCATCAAATCTGGCCTCATTGATACAAGTATGTTGGATACACATCGGAGAACCGAGGACTGACGGATCAGTTGGATGCGGGCCCCAAGCAATTACGCTGTACTCATAACAGGCAACAGTTTTTCATTATATATTCGACTCCTTTTGGTTCTTCAGAAGAGTGTTCCAGTTTCCTTGAAGTTCTCGAGTTTACCCATCGCTAGATGAAGGACGTTGAACTTCAGTTTTAATCAACCTGTGTAGCTTGTATCAGAGACAGGCTTGTTTTTGTGTCATAGGGTTGTTTGAGTTTTTTTTTTTTTTTTTTTTTTTTTTTTTTTTTTTTTTTTTTTTATTATTGGATGGATGTACTAGTGTGGTGTTTTTTCTGTATACGGGAAATTGAGACAGAGCTGGTCGTAGGTTGTGTTCCAAAAATGAACAGCATAGAGACAGAAGTGATGACGCTTTCTGCTGGACCTGATCGTCATTTTGCAGGACAATGCTCAATCTAGCCGATGTGACCGAGCGGTTCTAAGCGCTTCAGTCCGGAGCCGCGCTGCTGATACGGCCGCAAGTTCGAGTCCTACCTCGGGCATGGATGTGTGTGATGTCCTCAGGTTGCTTAGGTTTACGTAGTTCTAAGTCTAGGGGACTGATGACCTCATATGTTAAGTCCCATAGTGCTCAGAGCCATTTGAACCATTTTTGACAATGCTCAAGCACCTACAGTGCAAGCTATTACTGATTTGTTTGACTGATTGGGCTGCTAAGTGCTATACCACCTACTGCACTCCCCTGACTTAAGCGTTCGTAAGCTCAACTCGATTTCTAAACTGAAAGAAGCACTTCACGGCATTCGCTTCGTCGGGCAATAGACCGCGACGCTCGAACTGTCAACACAGCTGGCACTGCTAAGAGTACCCTACGACTTCCACATCGCTGGCAACGGGTTATACACAACGCTGGTGACTACTCTAAAGGTCAGTAAAACTTTGAAACACGTATCTATTTTGTTCGAGCTGTAAATAAATAGTTGCCGCTATTAAAGTTCCAGCCCTCGTATTTCCTCTTTGGATACACCTATTCGACATATAAAATTGAGTGCCCTATGCCCGCACAACTTGGCTGTTTGGGGAGACAGTATATGTCAAACACGTGCCGAACATAAGCGAAAACAATTAAAACTCTGAGTTAATTGACGCTTCAACAGCACAGATTTCAAAAAGACTAAGATAGGCTGCACTTGGCATCGTGAGAATCTTGGAATGGAGAATTAAGCTTCAAAGTAGCCTCCCCACTTTCCCAACTTTATTAGCACGTGTTTTATATACTGTTATCAATTTATATCATAACTCTTATTTATGATAAGAGAAAATTCGCTTAAATCGATACAATCTACTTGAGAGATTCAGCGACTGTATAGATATTTAAGATAATTCTCATTTATTGTTCCGTCTCAGTTGCATATTTATGCAACTGCACAGTCTACAACTGAGACGGAACAATAAATGAGAATTATCTTAAAAACCGAAATTCGTTCAGGAATATCTATTGTGTAAGAGAAAGTACTTTACGTTTTTCTATGTTGACAGCACTTGTCGGAAAATAGGTATTGGATAGCTATTGCAGCAGTGTGTAGCGTCATAAGGCCAAAAGTTCGTCATTACTCCTCTAGTCCTTCTTATTATTCAGATAACAAAAGAATTTTTCTTATAATGGAAGTTAACATTCGTAATTTAAGGGGTTTTAACCAGCAACTGCAGCTTAATTTACTGTATTAGCTGCTAATTGTACAAGTCCACGCTGTAGCAGTTGCCTGTCTGTCAGCCGGCCGCGGTGGCCGCCCCGTTCTAGGCGCTTCAGTCCGGAATCGCGTGACTGCTACGGTAGCAGGTTCGAATCTTGTCGCGGGCATGAATGTGTGTGATGTCCTTAGGTTAGTTATGTTTAAGTATTTCTAAGTTCTAGGGAACTGATGACCACAGATGTTAAGTCCCATAGTGCTCAGAGCCATTTGAACCATTTGCCTGTCTGTCATGCAATGTGACGATACATTCGTTAACTTGCGAACTTTGGAATACGAGTATTCACTTCTGCTATGGTTTATTGAGAAGTATCTACTGCGGGACAGTAACGGCGCAGAAGACAGTATAAGCATTAGAAGTAAAGGGGATATTCTCACAAAATTCTTATGTTAATTCGATGGAGGATTTTTGTCCTCGTGTTACGAAGCTGCAGTTCATATCATCGAGTGCAATAACACGACTCGATACAGTGATACAGGGAAGAAAACTTAGCCATGAACTTCTACACGAGTGCTAGAACTTAGTGCAAGAAGCGTCCAAACGCAGACGCCTAATTCTGATATCTGCCAAAAGTGTCGTCAGTTGACAGATAGAGGCAGAAGGCCCAAAAGTCGGAAATCTTCTCTTCATCACCAATGAAAAATGTTGTCTAACAGAAACAGAAGTGTAACGACGAGAAGGAAAAGTGAAGGGAAGAGAGAGAGAGAGAGAAAGAGAGAGAGAGAGAGAGAGAGAGAAAGAAAACGTGGCTGTGGAACAGAAGAAACCTTGTTGTGCAAAAACGAGGTTGCTCAAAACTCCTCAGAAAACTGTTTCCACAAAAATATGCATTTGTCAAAGATGAGGATATGATTTTAATGACAACTGAATACAGTGTCATAAATAAGAAAAATGGTGGCTTGAGTCTTGTACGGATTATAAATATGTAGAACATTGTACCTGTGAGCACTGTTGAAGAATTTCACGTACAGACAAAAATATGCAGTTAATGATTTTGTATTCTCGCATTTATCTTTGCAATGATTCATCTGTTGGACCTAAAATTAGAGGTAAAAGTTGGATTAGAATCAATGATTAGGTAGATATCTGATTTTTTACGTAACTGCGTGAATTACTCGAAACTTCGATTGCCTCAGTTTGGTAGATGCTTCATTAGAGTTGTTAATTAAGACGTGTATTCTACTTTGGATCAAATAGGAAGTAGTTTCAGACGTTAGGAGCCCGCTTCCTTATGATAGGGTTGGTCACTCATCTCATGGAGCTAAGCGCCCAAATGGATAGATGGGGGTAATAGAGGGGGTTCATTGAAATCCCAGTATCATTTCAAAAAACCATAACGGGCAATCTATTACAGATAGTGAATCGTGGTTTGCTGTGAAATCTGTAGCAGCTCTCAAAGGTTTTTCTTGTTATGCCAAAGTTTCAGTGTGCACCCCACTAGCACTTCATCGAGGCGACGTTCGATTTCTGTCGATTTACAGTTTAGGATTGCAGCATCAACAGCTCTGACTGCTTCGTTAATTCGTGCGCAAACAGTAAGCAACGTCATTGATTGGGTATTTTGCACACTAAAAAACTAGTCTAACTGCGTGACATAGTGAGAACGCAGGGGCCATGCGATGGAATTATTACGGAACATTCGCCTCTCGGGAAATGTGTGAATTACCACATCGTACAGGTTTCAAACTCCAGTGCGGGCATCCGACCATCCGACCTTCAAGCAGGGACATGATGGACGCCTGCATCTCTTCGATCTATGGTAGCAGGAACTGTTAAAGCACTTCGTCTTCAGGCCACAAGTGGCCCATCGGGACCATCCGACCGTCATGTCATCCTCAGATGATGATGCGCCTAGGAGGGGCGTGTGGTCAGCACACCGCTCTCCCAGTCGTTATGATGGTTTTCTTAGAGCCGTTACTGTTCGGTCGAGTAGCTCCTCAATTGGCATCACGAGGCTAAGTGCACTCCGAAAAATGGCAACAGTGCATGGCTGCCCTGATGGTCACCCATCCAAGTGCCGGCCACGCCCGACAGCGCTTAACTTCGGTGATCTGACGGGAACCGGTGTATCCACTGTGCCAAGGCCGTTGCCCTAGGAACTGTTAGAGCATGTCGAAATAAACATTTTCCTTTATGATTTTCTCTCCAAAGATAGATGGGCTTCCCATGCCGCCGTACATTAAGCTACAGCAATCATCTTCGGGGTATCACGGATGTGTTCAAGTTTTCTGTGTGGCGATTCATATATGCTGAAATGGTGGGCTTTGATACATTTGAAAACAGTCATTATCAGCATCTATGGAGGTCAGCGTGGATTAGCGAATGTATACCACAGAACACGATCGCTTAACTGCAACATTTTTGCACAACTTGCACTTTGTATGCTTAAGGCGTAAGCGGTTATGTAACACTTTATGGACAGTTGGTCTTGCCTGCTGCATGACGAACTGACTTATGGGGGATGCGCTGAACTGCAGCTCTATCACCACGTGCTTGAGACACGGGGTGACGTTCGCTCCGATGAAAGTCTTTGACACTGCCTGTCTTTTTAAAGTATTTAACTACCTCATTATGCTGGTTTTTGTCGCTGTTGGCCTCCAATACTGATGTCGTTAATTTCACTGTACTGTTGTTACAGATTTGGATTCTGCATATCAGACGACACATTTCACCTTCTGTTCTGACATCCCATTTTAATGAACTTCAGTTCAAATCTGCAACGAAGGACAAAGGAAAAATCTTTGAGAGCTTCTAAACGTTTTACAACAAAGCATGTTCTTTGTCTCTAACAATTTCCATGTTATAATGTTTTGAACTGATGGCGAGACTTTATGGACATATAGTAGAATGATTTTGATAAAATTAAATTCCTGAAGTAGGCTTTGTTATATATATAATCAGAATTAAGAGGCAA
This sequence comes from Schistocerca americana, assembly GCF_021461395.2. Taxonomy (NCBI): domain Eukaryota; kingdom Metazoa; phylum Arthropoda; class Insecta; order Orthoptera; family Acrididae; genus Schistocerca; species Schistocerca americana. The sequence continues at coordinate 170,587,396 of NC_060119.1, read as the reverse complement.
TAGCAAAGCCCGTTTTAGAAACTACGTATAGCAAATGTATCATGCAATTACAGAAAATAAAGTTGTGTGTGAGAAATGAAAGTACTCCTTTCTTACCGCTTTTTCTGGCTCCGGTGGAACCTGTCGATGTGCTTTGTACTTGTCTGCAATCGCACTTCAACGAAGTTTGCTCATTCGTGCACCTGATTGGCTAAACACTGCGCACAAATGGTCCGCCGTGCACGCGCCCGCTGACCGGACAGGTGCCTGGGGACCCATCCGCTACAACTACGTACATGCACTATTGTGCTATTAACGGCCAGACACCTGTAGGAGTGCGCTTATCTGTTAGGGCGTCAATATATCACACGTCCGCCCTTCGCTACTGACGGTGATTTCGCTTCTGGAGTGTTACGCACGTTAAAAGGAGCCGCGTGGCGTGTTCTGGGCAAACCGACATGAAGACTACTTTGCGGTGTCACCAGTTTACTCACCGTCTCTTTTGCCCACACGCTGTTGTTCTCTTCGGTCCAGTCTTTTCTGTGCAAGCCTCTTTATCTCTTCTTTTTGAACCTGATTAATATGTTCCTGCCTTGGCCTCCGTCTAGATCTTTAACCGCCAATGGTCCGTCCCTTACCAGACTGCCGATGCCTTGGTGCTTCAGGATGCGCCCCATTAACTGAACCTTCTCTTACTTAGGTTGTGCCATAAATTCCTCTTCCCTTCTGTTCCACTAAGTTTCATTAGCTGTTCGGTCCACCAGTCCAGTCCTCAGCATTCTTCTGCAGCACCATGTTTCAAAAGCTTCTATTCTCTTCTGCTTATCTCCAAGTTTAACTTTGTACAACACAGAGTACTTTCAGAAACATTCCTTCACAGACTTATGTTTGATGTTAAAATATTACTATTTTTAAGAACAGCTTTTCTTGTCATTTTGTATCCTCTCTACCTATGCCAGCATCCGTTATTTCACTGCCCAAATAATAAAAGTCATCTAGTTCAATGCTCTGCAAAACAACGGATACGGTGACATAATAAACTACTGGCCATTAAAATTGCTACACCACGAGGATGACGTACCACAGACGCGAAATTTAACCTACAGGAAGAAGATGCTGTGTTATGCAAATGATTAACTTTTCAGAGCATTCACACAAGCTTGGCGCCGGTGGCGACACCTACAACGTGCAGACATGAGGAAAGTTTCCAACCGATTTCTCATACACAAACAGCAGTTGACCGGCGTAGCTAAGATGTTAAGTCCCATAGTGCTCAGAGCCATTTGAACCATTTTTTGTTGACCGGCGTTGCCTGGTGAAACGCTGTTGTGATGCCTCGTGTAAGGAGGAGAAGTGCGTACCATCACGTTTCCGACTTTGATAAAGGTCGGATTGTAGCCTATCGCGACTGCGGTTTATCGTATCGTGACATTGCTGCTCGCGTTGGTCAAGATCCAATGACTGTTAGCAGGATGTGGAATCGGTGGGTTCAGGAGGGTAATACGGAACGCCGTGCTGGATCCAACGGCCTCGTATCACTAGCAGTAGAGATGACAAGGCATCTTATCCGCATGGCTGTAACGGATCGTGGAGCTACGTCTCGATCCCTGAGTCAACAGATAGGGACGTTTGCAAGACAAAAACCATCTGCACGAACAGTTCGACGACGTTTACAACAGCATGGACTATCAGCTGGGAGACCGTGGCTGCGGTTTCCCTTGACGCTACGTCACAGACAGGAGCGCCTACGATGGTGTACTCAACGACGAACCTGGGTGCACGAATGGCGAAACTTCATTTTTTCAGTTGAATCCAGGTTCTGTTTACAGCATCATGATGGTCGCATCCGTGTTTGGCGACATTGCGGTGAACGCAGATTGGAAGCGTGTATTCGTCATCGCCTTACTGGCGTATCACCCGGCGTGATGGTGCCACTGGTTACAAGTCTCGGTCACCTCTTGTTCGCATTCACAGCACTTTGAACAGTGGATGTTAGATTTCAGATGTGTTACCACCCGTGGCTCTACCCTTCATTCGATCCCTGCGAAACCCTACATTTCAGCAGGATAACGCACGACCGCATGTTGCAGGTCCTGTACGGGCCTTTCTGGATACAGAAAATGTTCGACTGCTGCCCTGGCACGCACATTCTCTAGATCTCCCACCAACTGAAAACGTCTGGTCAATGGTGGCCGACCAACTGGCTCGACAGAATACGCCAGTCACTACTCTTGTTGAACTGTGGTATCGTGTTGAAGCTGAATGGGCAGCTGTAGCTGTACACGCCATCCAAGCTCTGTTTGATTCATTGCCCAGGCGTATCAACGCCGTTATTACGGCCAGAGGTGGTTGTTCTGGGTACTGATTTCTCAGGATCTATGCACCCAAATTGCGTGAAAATGCAATCACATGTCAGTTCGCGTACAGTATATTTGTCACATAAAAACCAGTTTACCATCTGCATTTCTTCTAGGTGTAGCAATTTTAATGGCCAGTAGTGTACATTAACTCCTCGTTGGAAATGACAGAAAGTGCCCACGCTCGTTGCCAGAGGTCTCCCAGTCGTGCACAGAAAGCTGGACGCCACATGGGGAGGTCAGAGTGACTATAATGCCAGATGGATCTCGGCTCACAACGCGAGGCAGTTGAAGGAACAGAAAAAGACAGCGCGGTTAGTCAGTGAGCAGTTACAGTGTGCTGTAGTGGTTCAAAAATGGCTCTGAGCACTATGGGACTTAACTTCTAAGGTCATCAGTCCCCTAGAACTTAGAACTACTTAAACCTAACTACCCTAAGGACATCACACACATCCATGCCCGAGGCAGGATTCGAACCTGCGACCGTAGCGGTCACGCGGTTCCAGACTGTAGCGCCTTTAACCGCTTGGCCACTCCGGCCGGCTGCTGTAGTGGTGTTCTCACTACAACATGGCGCGGAGACAACATCTGGACGATGTCAGAAGGTGAACGATCGTCTAGAAACTGAAAGAACGACGAAACTAGAAGACGAGTGTCGCCCAGGTGTTTGGTATTGCTCACAGTATTCTTTCATTGTCTCGGGGAGCGTTCCGAACTGCACGCACTGCTACCCGAAGGAGAGGCGGCGGTCGACCTCGGTCAGCTACAACTCCATATCGCCGCTGCATTCTGCAAGAGAGAAGAACGGATTGAGGTCAAGCAGCGGGCGCAGCTGCAACGGCATTTAACAGGTTTGCACCGTACGCAATGTAGCGCTTCACGATGCAGCGGCGGCTCCATGTTGATGGTCTCTTTGCCCGACGACTCCCACGTTGTGTTCCGTTAACACTCGCACATTGGCGACACCGTTTTCGGTGGTGTAAAGAACACAGGGACTGGACCAACTAGGAGTGGTGGTGCGTTCTTTCCTCGGACGATTCCAGTCGAGTAGTGACCCTGGACGCACACTCGTATGGCGAGAAGTGAGACTACGTAATGCAACAGTGTCCAGATGTTATGGTGTAGGGAGGCATAATGCTACATGATCATACTGACATATACATCTCTGAACACGGTTCCGCAGCTCGTGGTCTCGCCGTCGCGTTCTCGCTTCCCAAGAACGGGGTCCCGTGTTCGATTCCCGGCGTGGTCAGGGATTTTCACTTGCCTCAAGATGACTGGATGTTTGTACTGTCCTCGTTATTTCATCATCGTTCATGAAAGTGGTGAGAATGGGCTGAGCAAAGGTTGGAAATTTGTACGGGCGCTGATAACCGCGCAGTTGAGCGCCCCATAAACCAAAAATCATCATCATCTGAACACGGTACACTCAGCGTTCTGCGTTTTCGTGACACTGTACTGCTTTAAATATGAGTCCGAAAGAACAGATACCATCAGTGAACGTGCAGCTCATTAGAATGAATTTACAATTAAATCAATACAATGAAATGAATACCCTTAGCTGAATGCAGGTGTTGATAAACGTCGACAGGGAAAGTTGAAAATGTGTGCCGGGACTGGGACTCGAACACAGGACCTCCTGCTTACATGGCAAACACTCTATCCATCTGAGCCACCAAGGAAACAGAGGATAGGGGAACTGCAGGGATTTATCTCTGGCACACCTCCCGTGAGATCCACATTCCCAACTTATTGTCCGGCACTATATTCATAGTGCCCCTGCCCATTACACTCATTACTCGCGGCTTTGCCGATTCCCGTAAGAATTCAGGCAATGTGTGTGCATCCGCACAGAAGATGGTCAAATGGCCGGTGAGTCTTCACTATATGCGGATGCGGTAAGGCCCAGCGGATAATTATAAATCGCGCTGGCTTCAGTGTGACGATACTCTTTGCATAAAAGTGTACTTATTGTTCGTCTCATTGCGGATTTCTTTCAGTTATCTCCTGTATTATGCTGTGCTATGGTGCAAGTTTCGTCCATCTATGTTACTTGCTAGAGGCACATCATTTGAAAGTTACTTTCGTCCTTAAGTTTTGCATACCACTGTACTTTCCGTGTCTCACTGCATAATGTAATTCCTGATTTAATCCGGCTACAGACAATTAACTTTGTTTTGTAGATGTTCTTTATATAACCTTTCTTCGAGACACTACCCATACCATTCTGCTCACTTTCTAAGTCCTTTGCAATTTCTGACAGAATTACCACATGATCGACTAACCTCCAAGTTTTTAATTCTTCTTTCTGAACTTAATATCCTTATCCAAAATTTCACTATGGTTTACTCAATGTAGACACTGTATAATACTGTTGAAAGACTGTGAACCTCTCTCACTTCTCAACTATCGCTTCCCGGCAATGTCCTTCAAAAATAATAACTACCGTCAGAGTTCTATAGCAGATGCAATTAATATTTAGCTCCCTGCGACCTTCAAAATTTCAAAGAGTGTATTGCGTTCAACATTGTCAAATGTTTCTCTAAATCTACAAGTGCTATAAACGTAGGTTTTCCTTTCTTCTGTTTTCTAAGACGCGGAACCAGTATTGACTAACGAGTTCCTGCGGTTCTCCCGAATTCAAACTGGTCATCCACGAAGTCGCTTTCTAACAGCTTTTGTGTTCTCCTATAAATATTTCGTGTCAGTATTTTGCGATCAGTTATTCTGTCTTCTGGACACTGGAAACACTGGGAAATGCTCCACAATGAAACGCGTCTTCTCTTGTTGAGGCGCTCTGGAAAAGCTGGTGCATACAGAACGAAATATTGTTCGCTACAGTCCGTTTAAAACATTTTGTACTTCTTTTGTGTCACACTAAATGAATAATACAGTGATTAAATAGCCTTTATTATGTATAAACTCACTGGAAAATCAATTCTTATTATCTGATGTGAACCCCAGAAACACGCTATAGACAAATGAGGTAGAATTTCACTGTTAATGTACACTCCCCCACGTTCGGGCTTCTTATTTGGTTACCATTCGAGGAGGGCATATCGATGGTCGGTTGAAGTGTGCTATGAATTCAGGACAGTCGTCTGCCTTCATAAAGCCCCGTTTCTCCATGTCTTAGTTACAGTCTTCGGTTCATGAACAAGAGCGTTGTCTCTCTGAAATGAAAAAGTATAATTTCTAAATTATTTAAACAACGCTGATAACATAGAATAGTCTTATACTGTCTGATAGTGTTCAGTTTTTATGGTTCAATAAACTAAGTCAAGTGTATCATTACCAAAAGGCAAAAATAGGTCAAGACTGTAATAGCATCTCCTCCAAATTTGACAACGGGAAGAGAAAAACTCTGTCAATTATTCCGTTCGAGATTTATTTAGGTAATTTAGTCAAGAGGAGCCAAGTAACTCCATGATTTAGCATGTTCCCTGTACTACCAACGAGGCAGTACTAACACCGTTGATTCCATCTAAATCTACATTTAAACGCGGCAAACCGCATTACGTGCAGTAAGGGCCGGAGGATACATTGTGCACCAATGAAACCAACACAAACGCTACACTTGCAATCAGTTTAGACATTTCATGTTGTGCTGCTATGAGCTCACTGCCGTTTTTGCTCTGAAGTGCACACTTGTCTATTTATCATAATCTTAATAAACTTGGCTCTGAGCACTATGGGACTTAACATCTGAGGTCATCAGTCCCCTAGAACTTAGAACTACTGAAACCTAACTAACCTAAGGACATCACACACATCCATGCCCGAGGCAGGATTCGAACCTGCGACCGCAGCGGTCGCGTGGTTCCTGACTAAGGCGCCTAGAACCGCTCGGCCACACTGGCCGGCTTAATAAACGTGGTTAAGGTGGGATGTTACATGCAGGTCTAAATGCATGACCGGTGTTAATAACCAGAGGATACGAGAACCGTATTTAGTGATTTCAAACAAAACTTCAAAATACTATAGACGTTCATTTTTCTATTATATCGCCATTAAACATGAGACCCACTTAGTCACAACAAAGAGCACGCCAAGTAAATAAAAACTGCTTTTAGCACATACCTACATCGAACTACTGAGAAATGGACTATTAAAAATTATAAATTTTACAAAACGTCAGCTGACCTAAGCTCACCCTAGAAAGTACAGACTCCATGTCACGCACTCTATAGATCTGAACAATTAAGTAAATCCAGTAACAACTAAAACATAGGTACCTCCGCAAAAAAAAAAAAAAAAAAAAAAAAAAAATAAAAAAAAATAAAAAAAAATAAAAAAAAAAATTCGTGTGATGTGCCTGCATTGTTTCAACATTTATAACATTAATAATCAGACATGAATAGATTATTCCATATGCTCAGACTACTTTGATGACCTTTGATTTCTTCCTCTTTTTATACACACACCATAGCGCTGATAATTCACAAGTCAATACGAATTTTAGAAAATTGGACTGGGTAAAGTTTAGGATACAAATACGACCGATTCTGAAAAAACAAAATGAGCCAAGTGAATCGTCTTTGTGCCAGTCCCTTTCTAGCTTGCAGCACTCTGCGATTTTGCATGCTGTCTGCTGCCGACTCCATCAAATTCTGATAACAACTAGGCTGACCGCACATCGCGATACCCAAATCGCCAAAGACCATAAACACTACATTCAAAGACCGCTTCACAACCGTACTCGTGTCTCACATCACATAACTTAATACGCCAGAGGCCTAGTTTCCACAAATTTAGTGAGACAAAAACTTATCGGACTCCAGTTGATATATGATGAAAGATGGGAAAATAAAACAGATTCCCGTCACCTCCACCAGTACCGAATCCCGTCCACACCGCGCCTAGTCATGTTCCATTTGAGTGTGTTGCGTACGAACGTGAATGACCTGTGGTAATAAATTGACAATATGCAGGGTGAAGAAAACTTCGCGCGTTCGGACTTCGCAGTGTGGTTCCTCACATGATAGTAATACAAAATTGTCTTTCTCAAAATTTCGTCCTGCACATGTTTTTGGCAGTGAATGAACGTTAAGATTGGCAGACTGGTGACATTGTAATCACATCTGTATTAACTACCTCTGTCAGCATGCCGGAGTAGTACTGTGGGGTTGATGTAGTGGATAGCATTTTCAATTAGCGTACGGGAGGGCGAGGGTTCGATTCTGGGTTCGAGGCTTGTCTGTTTTTATTTCCTAAATACAGTCTGCGTAGTACGGTATCTGGCGTCTTCATCGTCATACAGCGATTGCAGTGAGTCTTCTTGAAACATTTGCATTTCGTACTATGAACACAGAAATGGAAGTATAATCGTTTTCATGGGTAAGCCTGAAAGAGGCCTTTTGCACATCGCGGACGTGAATTGTTTCGTACCATTGCATCTACTAGATTCCAGATCTGTTTTATGCGTACCCTAATACAGTAGCCCCGTCGATTAGTTCCAACTATTATTCTTGCCACGTTCAGGTCCATTACATTTCGTTCGAGCCTTACGTCACCAGTAGATGTAGCAATGTGCTTTGCAAATAATTTCAGTGGGACAGGTGGGGAAGGGTACATTTAAGACAGGTTTGGAGTCTAGTAGATGCAGTGGTGAGAAATCGTTTGTGTCCACGAGGTGCAAAAGGCTTCTTTTAAAGATGACAAGTGAAAACGATTGTACTTCTATTTCTGTGTTTGTAGTACGTAACTGCAAATGTTTTGTAGAAGATCCATTGTAATCGCTGTATGACGACTAAGACGCCAGATACCGTATCACGCAGACTGTATTTAGCCGATAAAAACAAATAAGCATCGACCCAAAATCGAACGCTGGACCTCCTGAACATTAATGCAAAACACTATCTACTACACCGTATGCCAGCACTACTGCTCTGTCCTGACAGAGGCAGCTATCGTACATGTGATTGTAGAGTTGTCAGACTGCCTGTCTTTAACGTCCATTTACTGCCCGAAATATGCGCAGAACGAAATTCTGTATTGCCAGTATGTAAGGAACCGTGCTGCGAAGTCCGAGTGCGCCAACTTTTCTTTACTGTGTATGTTGCATGACAAAAGGGAAGCACCCAGAAAGGGAAGATGAAACGAAATTAAACTGCATGGTTTGGTAGAGTACACAGTGTGATCAAAAGTATTCGGACAACTGGCTGAAAATGACTCACAAGTTCGTGGCGCCCTCCATCGGTAATGCTAGAATTCAGTAAGGTGTTGGCTCACCTTTAGCCTTGATGATAGCTTTCACTCTCACAGGTATACGTTCAATCAGATGCTGGAAGGTTTCTTGCGGAATGGCAGCCAATTCTTCACGGAGTGCTGCTCTGAGGAGAGGTATCGATGTCCGTCGGTGAGGCCTGGCACGAAGTCGGCGTTCCAAATCATCCCAAAGGCGTTCTACAGGATTCAAGTCAGGACTCTGTGCAGGCCAGTCCATTATATGGATTTTATTGTCGTGTAACCACTCCGACACAGGCCGTGCATTATGAACAGGTGCTCGATAGTATTGAAAGATGCAATCGCCATCTTCGAATTGCTCTTCAACAGTGGGAAGCAAGAAGGCGCTTAAAACATCTATGTAGGCCTATTCTGTGATAGTGGCACGTAAAAGAACAAGGGGCGCAAGCCCCCTCCATGAAAAACATGACCACACCATAATAACACCGCCTCCGAATTTTACTGTTAGCACTACACAGGCTGGCGTTGGCCGGGCATTCACCATACCCACAACCTGCCATCGGATCGCCACATTGAATACCATGATTCGTCAATCCACACAACGCTTTTCCACTGTTCAATCGTCCAATGTTTACGGTCCTTACACCAAGCGAGGCGTCGTCTGGCATTTACCGGCGTGGAGGGTGGTTTCTGAGCAGCCGCTCGATCATGAAATCCAAGTTTTCTCACCTCCCTCATAACTATCATAGTACTTGCAGTGGATCCAGATGCAGTCTGGAATTCCTGTCTGATGATCTGGATAGATTTCTGCCTATTACACTTCAACTGTGGGCGGTCTCTGTCAGTCAACAGACGAGGTCGGCCTGTCCGCTTTTGTACTTTACGTGTCTCTTCGCGTTTTCACTTCACTACCACATCGGATACCGTGGACCTAGGAACGTTTGGCACAAGTGACACCCAATCACATGACCACGTTCGAAGTCCATGAGTTCCGCCGAGCGACCCATTCCTCTCTCTCACGATGTCGAATGATTACTGAGGTCGCTGATATGGAGTACCTGGCAGTGGGTGGCATCAGAATGCACTCAATATGAAAAACGTAATTTTTTGGGGGTGTCCGGATACTTTTGATCACATAGTGTATGTGATGCTTTTTCAAGTCGCACCCTCTCTGGCCTGGAGGCGTGCACCATGCACTGATGCGGTTGGGAAGAGTCTCATAAAACCTGAGACAAGCTGGCCCGCAGCTGTCGTACGTAGTCCTTTGTATTATGGATAGTAGCACAGAGACAGACAAGACGGCCGAGCTGGTCCCAAATATGATATATCGGGGACAGATATGAGGATCTTCCTAAACATGGGAATACATCAATCTCATACACATAGTTAATTGGGACGTGTGTCACGTGTGGACGAACCTTGTCCTGTTAAAAAATGGCATCTCGACACCCGTCACCTGAGAGGTAACACATGAGGAAACAGGATGTTCGTGACGTACCGTCGTACCGTAAGCATTCCCTCAATCATTACCAGTCACGAGCCGAAGTCATATGACGCTCCAAAACAGTGTAAGAATGAGAGCTTTATCCACGCCGCCATCTTACTCGCCGGCGATAATCATTCCGGGCAGTGCAGAACCGTGATTACCGTTGAACGCAATCCAATGTCATTCACCAGAAATCCAAGCTTCTTGATCACGGGTCTACTCCTACTCTTCCGGGTGGGGTGGCCGAGCGGTTCTAGGCGCTACAGCCTGGAACCGCGCGACCGCTACGGTCGCAGGTTCGAATCCTGCCTCGGGCATGGGTGTGTGTGATGTCCTTAGGTTAGTTAGGTTTAAGTAGTTCTATGTTCTAGGGGACTGATGACCTCAGAAGTTAAGTCCCATAGTACTCACAGCCATTTTATACTCCTACTCAAAACGCAGCCGTTTGTGTTGTTGCGTTAACGGCAACCAACGCATGGGTCCGTAATTTCCTAGTCCAGCTGCTGCTAATCTTCGACCAACGATGCAGGATGGCACAGAACGTTGTAGGGAGTCAATTACTTGTTTTGGGACGGCAGGCGAAAACATGAAGCGGTTACGTTGTGCTTGGTGCACAATACGTCGATCCTCCCCTGTCAGTCGTAGCCGACCGGAACACTGACAACGAGTATTCCAGGCAGTCCAGCATCAGGTCATTATAACATCTGAATGGCCCATAAATCTGGTTGCACTACTCTGCCAGTCGGCCAAATGGAGAGGCCCCTTTCAAACGCTATCCCATATGAATACGCACGGTCTCCACGTCCTTCAAATTGATCACCCAGCATTTGACGCTGTTAGCGTAACATACATGCTGCTGTTCTGTACATGTACGAACTTACAGGGACATGTGACTACGTCTCCTGATTGTTACATGTTTTTATGAGATGGTATATATAATTTGTTTTACAAGTGAATAAAACGTCAATCACTTGAAGCTATTTCTTTGGTGCGACTTTTTTTAAATTTGACTAGTATGACTTATTACTTGTTGTCAGAGTTGTAAAACTACCGTAGGCTATCATAAGTAATCATAGACGGCGGTAGTTTTCCTAGTAGCTGTAATGGCACTTGCTAAATGTTTCCAAAGAGATAAAAAAAGGAAGCGATGGGCTGTAGCAGAGATGCTGTTACATTAGAGAGGTGTGAATGTCATTTTTTTTAAGGCGGCAGAAAGAGTAGTCTGTGGTATATTTTGATGAAGAGAGGACGCGTTGTAACAATTTTCTGAATAATTTGTATTTTGGGTTCAAATAAAAATGAAGTGAAACACAGTGTCTCTCTATTTATTTGGCAAAATTTCATCTCGCCGCATGGAAATATAAGTTTCATTCATTACGCGACACGGTCAACTATTAGTAACTTCTACGGCGGCTGCATTCGAGGCGACTATCGCAGTAGAAACAAGAGGTGAAGTTTCCCACTGAAAAGAAAATACAACTAAGGACATTTATTTTTATATTTCCAAGAAAGTTTAATTCAGATATGCTTGATGGTCTCTGCTCGGCAGCCGCGTAAAAGAATTTCATTAACTACCAATTATGACTTCACAGTTATTTCCAATTAAAAACGCTAATTCATTAACCAGCCAGAAAGTGGTAAAAAATACAATAGAATGCATAGCTTTGGTCACTTAAGGTCGTACTCGTGTTACCTTGTGTTAGATATGTTGCATACGTCTCGGGCGTTACATCATACCGATCGCTTTCTTTATGTATACAATCAGTGCTTTGGTAGATTCCCCTAAAAACCGGAAGCGATGAACCGTCTAAAAATTACGCGAGAATATATATATAGCCCTGGGGAACCCGTCCGTTACTTAAAAATAAACAATGTCTGTAGTAAAACTGAAACTGTCAATGTTTAATTCAGGTTCTATAGGAAAACTGTTGATTTCTAACGAGGTACAGAAGGGTATTGAAGCACAAACAAAACAACAAAGATTTATCATATAGAGCTAGAAAACACAATTTCCTCAACAAAAAAGTAAAATAAAAAAAGCAGAACAAAAATATATCAAACATTGCTTCGTCGATGATCTATAAAACATGTTTCTGTTACTCATAAAAAACTTTCGCACTTATCGATAATAAGTGGAAACTCTTCCCTTTTATCCTCATGAAAAACATTCCATTGAGAACAACATAACAACAATAATTATATATAATTTTATATTTATGCACGCAAACAGTAGTTGCATCAAAGTAATTGTTTCGATTACATAAGAGAGAGAGAGAGAGAGAGAGAGAGAGAGAGAGAGAGAGAGAGAGAGAGAAAGACATCGCCTGCTCCCAATTTCTCAATTACACATTCATTTACGTTTCTTTTCTTACCAATTCTTCCGTAATCCTACCGTCTTCTACATCATTTATCTAGTATATCAAAATTGCCGAACCGTACTTTTGGTAGAGTGCAACTCTACTTGTTGGCTTTCGTCTCTGGATCTTCGGCTTACGTTTCCTCAAATATTTTTCTGGCGTGTATCGGAGTAGCATAAGAAACCGCCAACACTGATAGGAAATACCCTCCACCAAGCAGCGCCCATCACATACGAAGTTCTACTATGAATCCTGTCCAAGTCACCAAATTTACGAAAATGAGTTAAAGTTATCAATTTAAGGTAGAAGTATATCACAATCAGCTGAAACAAAAATACGTTTCAAAATCAGCCATGTCCTCGTGTTACAAAGCACTGAATTCTCGGTCATGCGAGTCTTGCAGGCAGCGCACTCATGTCAAGGAATGAGGAACAGTCTTCAAGTCGCAGCACTTTTGTCTGGAATCTTGCGTTGTTAGATTACGCAACAATGTGACTATATCAGTAGCCAAAATAATTTCTTGTATTTTACATACTGTGAAGTCATAAAATTTCATTTGTACATTGACAACTCCAATCTTTTGCACTAATCTCCGTATTCGCGGGATTCTTGTTGTCACAGAAATAAAAGATAATTTTCCCAATTGTAGGCCATTCATTTTTACCTCCAGACCGTGCTTTTGGGAAGAATGAAAAATGATTTCAGAAGGCACGACATCCTTACAGACCCTTCGTGTCTCTGAACCAAAAGACATAAAAAAATCTGCTGCAGAGACACTTTGACCCAATATGAGAATATCTTGACTGATCGCAGTTTTTCAAATAATATTAACAGCTAATGAAACAACCTTTACTGGTATGAGTGTTCCAACACCGTCTCTGAAGTGGTTCACGTGAAGTACTCGGAATTGTGATGTAAATGAGAACAAATTGAAGCCTTAAAACAATAATGTTATTCAGTACGTGCGAACGGTATCTACCATACTAATGACTTAATTAACGTGCTTGATTATATGCAGATAATTTTCTTTTTATGGAGTTCAAGTTTCAATAACTGAACTACAAACTTTTACTAAGCGAAATTCTATTTTGAATTCTCTTTAGTTTTCTGATATTCTTCTTGATGTAATATTATCCAATTTAGTTTAAATTTTTTTATTGGGTCAAGAAAAGAAATTACAGTGGCACATTATATTCATTTATTGGCTTTTTTCACAAGAATTTGGAATAGAGAAAGGGAACAGATGTATAGAAAAAGTTAAAATCGCATAAAAACACAACGAAAACCGCCAAGCCAAAACTTAAATTCAAATAAAACAGTTTCTGCGTCAGTCACTTGTTTATTTCTCCACTACGCATTTCGATGGTTTACACCATCATCTTCAAGCGAAGAATTGATTATTTACAAATGTTCAAATTTGTATGGATTCCTAATGGACTGAACTGGTGAGGTCATCGGTCGCTAGACTTGCACACTAATTAAACTAACTTAAACTAACGTATGCTAAAAACAACACACACACACAGACACACATCCATCCTCGAGTGAGGACTCGAACCTTCGGCGGGAGGGGCCGTCCAATCCGTGACATGGTGTCTCTAACTGCGCGGCCACTACGCGCGGCGTTTATTCACATGGCTGGCGTTGGTGAAGAGTACAGACGTCTTCTCACAATCACACACCAAGTGCAGTGTAGGTTATTTTGTGTCTTTTGACGGCCAGTATAGTTGCAAAAGGTTTGCACATTGTTGCCTGATGTATGTCCTCTCCGCTGCACATTACATTTAATGTAAATGTAATGAGAAGAGAAGAGGACATACTTCAGATAACAGCATGCAAACGTTTTAAACTCCACCATCCCTCAAAAGATGCAAAATAACCTACACTGCCCTTGATCTGTACTCTTCACCAATACCGCCTTGTAAATGAACAATTCTCCACCTGAAGATGATGGTGTGAACCGCCGAAACGCAGTAATGGCAAAATAAACAAATGAATGATATATCATGAGAAATCAGTACCCAGAACAACCACCTCCGGCCGTAATAACGGCTTTGATACGCCTGAGCATTGAGTCAAACAGAGCTTGGATGGCGTGTACAGGTACAGCTGTCCATGCAGCTTCAACACGATACCACAGTTCATCAAGAGAAGTGACTGTAAAATTGTGACGAGCCAGTTGCTCGGCCACCATTGACCAGACGTTTTCAATTGGTGAGAGATCTGGAGAATGTGCTGGCCAGGGCAGCAGCCCAACATTTTCTGTATCCAGAAAGGCCCGTACAGGACCTCTAACATGCGGTCGTGCGTTATCCTGCTGAAATGTAGGGTTTCCCAGGGATCGAATAAAGGGTAGAGCCACGGGTCGTAACACATCTGAAATGTAACGTCCACTGTTCAAAGTGCCGTCAATGCGAACAAGAGGTGATCGAGACGTGTAAACAATAGCGCCGCATACAATCACACCGGGTGATACACCAGTATGGCGATGACAAATACGTGCTTCCAATGTGCATTCACCGCGATGTTGCCAAACACGGATGCGACCATCATGATGCTGTAAACAGAACCTGGATTCATCCGAAAAAACTACGTTTTGCCATTCTTGCACCTAGGTTCGTCGTTGAGTACACCATCGCAGGCGCTCCTCTCTGCGATGTAGCGTCAAGGGTAACCGCAGCCATGGTCTCCGAGCTGATAGCCCATGCTGCTGCAAACGTCGTCGAACTGTTCGTACAGATGGTTGTTGTCTCGCAAACGTCCCCATCTGTTGACGCAGAGATCGAGACGTAGCTCCACGATCCGTTACAGTCATGCGAATAAGATGCCTGTCATCTCTACTGCTAGTGATACGAGGCCGTTGGATCCAGCACGGCGTTCCGTATTACCCTTCTGAACCCACCGATTCCATATTCTGCTAACAGTCATTGGATCTCTACCAACGCGAGCAGCAATGTCGCGATACGATAAACCGCAATCGCGATAGCCTACAATCCGACCTTTATCAAAGTCGGAAACGTGATGGTACGCACTTCTCCTCCTTACACGAGGCATCACAACAACGTTTACCAGGCAACGCCGGTCAATTGCTGTTTGTGTATGAGAAATCGGTTGGAAATTTTCCTCGTGTCAGCACGTTCTAGGTGTCGCCAGCGGCGACAACCTTGTGTGAATGCTCTGAAAAGCTAATCATTTGCATATCACGGCATCTTCTTCCTGTCGGTTAAATTGCGCGTCTGTAGCGCGTCATCTTCGTGGTGTGGCAATTTTAATGGCCAGTTGTGTATATTTAACCATTAAGGGTCTAGCTATGGCAGGAAAACTTCTGTGACCATCACAGTTTTGTCTCTGGAGGTTTTTCATCCATGTCTTGACCGGTTTTGATACCAGACGCCTCACGCTGATGTACAGCTTTGGGGGCTGGTCCGGATGCGTGCAGCGCCGCCGTTTCCCACTGGCCGGTGCCTTCCGACGAGAACGCTTGGATCGCCGCATGTCCGCCGTCGGTCCATCAGGCACTTGTCAGCAAGCTGACTTGGCTGGTTAATTATGGCACACCAGAGGCGCAGACGCCGCGCTGCGCCGAGCCTCCGGCATGCATAGTGTCGCTCGCTCGCGGGCTATCGGCAGGTGTCAGTCACGCCTTGCTGACAGCGACCGCTCCGCCGCACCTTGCTTTGGCCCAGCGTCAACTGGGGCAGCCAGCGTCTAACCACTGGTGTATAGGACCGTAGTGTATGTATCCACATTTGCATGTCTCGTGATTGTCAGATTTGTAGACGTCATAATTTTACACTGAAACAATGCCAGATTTTTACAGTGTCATTGGTGCTACTTGCTGAGTCCGTTACTGTATAAGGACACAGGCTGTTTTCTTACACGAAGGAGGAAAAATAACCAGTCACTACAAAATTGTTAAGGCTTTCGTGGCCATTTTTTGACAAACTGCCTATTGGCTTCTGTCTCGGGTTCTTCAGCCGACGTTCATCTAATTATTTTAGTGACGTTTGACCGGCAAGAGTGGCTGGCATTGTCAAAGCTTCACCCTCCATTGCCGGTGGTGAACTGGAGCCAAACTATAAAGAAGAGAGATGGGGCCCCTCCACGCCCGCACCAACGTGGTGACCAGACCAAAAGTTCTACTGTCACCTCCGTAAACATGTTAGTTGTCTAGTAAGTGGATCACAGGATGCTGGGCTGTGATGTTATCCGTGCGTCTGGGTAAGACTACTCATTAACACGGTCCATCAGGTGATAGATAGTGGACGAAACGCGAATGAGGGTAGCAATTTTAAGAGCAGAGGGGAAGAAAGTGCCAAGGCTCGTGCCGTGGGAGAAAACCTCCGAGCTCGCGGCCGCAGACTATATGTACCTGGCGCGCCAACGTCCGAGGGCTTCTCCGCGGTCATTTCCGGTCCGGTTCTCCTCTTGCTACCTGCGACGGTCGTTCGCTGCAGTACGGAAAGCCAGGATCCGTTTACCTTAAGGCTTTCCTCTTTCTTGTTGAAACTGTTCGCATGTTTTTGTATTTCTACAGCTTCTCTGAACAAGCGCTTGTGATAGTGCTTCTCTACAGCCAGAACTTCCGTGTCGGCGAATTTTATTACGTGGTCGGTCTCACTCAGTGCGTGCTCTGCCACGGCCGATTTCTCCACCTGCCCCAACCTGCAACGTCGCGTATGCTCTTTGAACCTGGCGTTAATTGATTGTCCAGTCATTCCGACATAAACTTTTCCGCATGAGCATGGTATACGGTATATTCCCGACATTGCAAGTGGGACCACGTAATAAAATTCGCCGACACGGAAGTTCTGGCTGTAGAGAAGCACTATCTTCCATATATCTATACATTGTAGTCGCTTTCTCTCTTCGGCCTGTATATACGGACTAATCTAAGTAACAGGTTTTGACTAATAGGTTCACGAAATCACGATGAAGGTTTGAAGCCGGCCGGGGTGGCCGTGCGGTTCTAGGCGCTACAGTCTGGAACCGCGCTACCGCTACGGTCGCAGGTTCGAATCCTGCCTCGGGCATGGATGTGTGTGTTGTCCTTAGGTTAGTTAGGTTTAAGTAGTTCTAAGTTCTAGGGGACTGATGACCTCAGAAGTTAAGTCCCATAGTGCTCAGAGCCATTTGAACCAAGGTTTGGAAATTGTCTGAACTATCATGAATAGAAATACAAGCCGCTGTGAAAACAATGCCATTGCCACCTATTGTTTCAGCCGCCACAACTCTAGAAAGCAGAAGCGACTCGCCAGAACAACAAAGCTTAAACAAATTGCATATTGGGTCTGGTGATCTAGCGATAAACTACCTTCGTGGTTAGTGAAAGGTTGTGGGAATTAATCCCACTTAGACCTTTTTTTCAGACTATCTCTCGATGATGCAGACATTCGCCAGAAACGAAACGTGGTTTTCATTCCTCGTTACACCATAGGTCCACCTTCATCAGTTGGATAAATGATTGTGGATACACAAGTCACCTAAGTGACGTCCAGTCGATTGCAATTGTCTCAGAACAATTGTACAGTGAACAACATGCGATTCCAAAATCGGCGCTTTTCAGTAAACTGCTTCAACACGGGATCCAGCTTTGCTTTGTCTACACAAAGGAAGGTTTACAGCAACGCAGCAAATGATTCAGCTTTCAGCTTTCTCCTTTGTGCTTTTTATTGGCGGCTCATACAAAATTGTTACAAAAATAAACAAATTGTGTTCCATGATCTGTCACCATGATAGGCGCGACTTAATGTTGTTGCGAAATCAGCTTTCTATATTCAGAATCTTATAACTAATACTTAAACACTGTGAGGCACAAAATAAAATATAAAAAGATGGTAGCAGCGTAATTTGCATCCGAGTCGACGAGCTGTCAGTCTATGCACTTGTTCTCTGCACCACGGCACCGACAAGCGAAAAACTGCTAAAAATCTCTCATATTCTACTTGTAAATCTTTAGAGAGCATTTTTCTTTTTCCTACAGCCTAAAAAACTAAACTTCTCCTGAACAGGCCATAAAGGCCCAACGGAACCGACCGGCCGCCGTGTCATCCTCAGACCATACGCGTCACTGGATGCGGGGATGGAGGGGCATGTCGTCAGCACACCGCTCTCCTGGCCGTATGTCACTATATGAGACCGGAGCCGCTACTTCTGAATCAAGTAGCTCCTCAGTTTGCCTCACAAGGGCTGAGTGCACCTCGCTTGCCAGCAGCGCTCGGCAGACCGGATGGTCACCCATCCAAGTGCTAGCCAGCCCGACAATGCTTAACTTCAGTGATCTGAAGGGAACCGATGTTACCACTGTGGCAAGGCCATTGGATCTGCTACAGCCCACTCGAGTGAAATATTCTACGTACTTGGAACATGCATCTACCAGCTTCTAGTCACATAGTTTGAGTCAAATTGGTGATTCCTGTCCCACGCCCTCTCCCTGTTAAATTTAAATTTGGAGTAGGTAACTCTCACTATCTCCTCATAAGCTATTATTGAAAAATAACCTCTTTAGAAGATCACCTACAGAATCAGTGATGTTGCTTGCACAATACTTTACACGCAATTTCAAAGAAAAATTCTCACCTGGTGCTGTGAACAACGTAGCACTCTGAATGCTGGCAGGGATGACGTCACATCAGACCATAGTTTCGTCTGATGCATTCGAAAAACAATGGGGTAATTTTTGTGCGACTTCTGGCTTGCATTCTAAGAAAAATGGCGACATTTACAATCTGCTATAGCACATTAGCGCGTGATCACCTGCTGGCACTGCTGCTTTCCTTTATTCAAACATACGTGTGAATACGATTCTTTGAGTGTCAGGACAACGAAGTCTGAAATAAAAGGTCTGTGATAAGAATCACAACAGTGAGTCTCAAGAATGAAGCAATGCATACAAAGCTTTACAACAGTAGTGATGTCACACGTTTACATGAGACTTTTTTCTTTCATTTTATTTTCTTTATGGCCTTCAAACATAAATCACTGACACTACGTGAAATGCTACAAATTGAAATATGTATCCAATGACACACATACGTACACCCATGGTTTGCACAGAATACTTACATCGGTAGTAAAGAGGATAGTTACCTCATGATATTCTCCCATAATTGCTACGAGATGTCACTCCAAACACCAGTTAAATATGGAGTAGATAATATTCATGCCTCCTGAAAACTTTCGTGTTTTGCGATGCTTACTCCCGTGTACTTTTAGTAATAGTTTTTTTTATTTTTTTTTAATTTTTAGATCGAGCACTGCGATGCATGTTTGGCTTTCGCTGTCTCCGCTAGTGCCCCCCACCTAGCAAAATGTTCCTCCCAGTGCGCTGGAACTCACGTCGTCCCAATGAACCACACGGTGTTGCTGTCGCCTAGGAGAAACTGTAGCATCTACCGACTTCCAACAAACTGTAGAAATAAACTCAAGTGTTTCCCGATCTTTTTCTCGCTGTCATCCCTGACAAAAATGTAAAAGGGAAATGTCGTTTACTACATTTAGGACATTGATTGGGTAGAAGTACTGCTCCAGAAGTTAGACTTTAATTTATTATTTCATTATTAATGACTAGTTGCTACAAAGTATGCAGAAGGTATCGACATATACTGCTGAAGGCCACTATAAAATTATGTTTTTATACTTCACGTAGTTTAGGGTATTTGGCGTGATAGATGTGCAGTAGCGCAGAAAATCAATTTTCCTTGAAAGATAAAATATTTCTCTATTTCAGAAGCACAAAATTTTCTTTGTAGTAAAAAAAGGCGTCAGAAGGTAGTTCTCGTATCACTCTATTACGTACAGTGGCATATTATAAAAAAAACCACTTTCACTTTTCACGTTTGATGCGCACCGCCCTGCGCCTAGGAAATCGTCACACGCAGCGTCCTGCGACCCACATCGGACGGCGGAAGACGCAAGAGTATTTATTCCGCAGCACGCTGTAAATTTCCGCACTTGGGAAAACGTAAATTTACTGTATTTCAAAGCTTTTGCACTCCGCTTGCTGTTCGCCGCAACAAGGAATTTGGTGGTTCGACGGCGGTAGCACGGCCGTCCCGAGCCTGTCTGACAGCGCCACCTGAGTGTGCGTCGCTCACGCTAGGGACGGCTGTTATCGCTGAAGCAACCGGTCTGCGGTTATATCTGTTTATTTCAACGCCGGTTTAGTCGGATTATTAAAATACTCACTCCGTCTTCAGGCCACGAGTGGCCTACCGGGACCATCCGACCGCCGTGTCATCCTCAGCTGAGGATGCGGATAGGAGGGGCGTGGGGTCAGCACAGCGCTCTCCAGCTCGTTATGATGGTATTCTTGACCGAAGCCGCTACTATTCGGTCGAGTAGATCCTCGATGGGCATCATGAGGCTGAGTGCACCCCGAAAAATGGCAACAACGCATGGCGGCTGGATGGTCACCCATCCAAGTGCCGGCCACGCCCAACATCGCTTAACTTCGGTGATCTCACGGGAACCGGTGTATCCACTGCGGCAAGGCCGTTACCTAGTCGGATTATTAAAAACACTCAAAATAACTGGTTTCTGAAACGACAGATATTTCGGTTTTTTATTTCTGTTATTTCCTGTAATTGAACAGAGATATCGAACGAAGATTGAAAAATGTTGACACGCTCAGTTTCAAGATACATAGAATTAAAATATTAAATTAAATAGGCAAATAAAAAAAAGATTTTGTCCTTCCACCATTCGCTGCTTCTCTCAGCAAGTGATAAATGGTTGACTACTACAGTGAAATCATCAGTATTCTGCTACTGATTCTAATTTTTTGAAACTCTGCTCGAAAATTGTGTTGTTATCGGGGATCTTATGACCATTTGGACTTTACGAAAAGTCAGTACTAACGGGTGACAACAGAGGTTGGCCGGCCGATGTGGCCGAGCGGTTCTCGGTGCTTCAGTCTGGAACCGCGCGACCGCTACGGTCGCAGGTTCGAATCCTGCCTCGGGCATGGATGTGTGTGATGTCCTTAGGTTAGTTAGGTTTAAGTGGTTCTAAGTTCTAGGGGACTGATGACCTCAGCTGTTAAGCCCCATAGTGCCCAGAGCCATTTGAACCATTTTTGAACAGAGCTTGAACAACTCTATTTTGACTTAATTTACCCGTTTTCAAGGACTACAGGCAGATAAACGCCTTGTTATGTAGACCTAAGTAGCAGAGCACCCACTTTTTATTTTAATTGTAAACCATGGATGAACTGTCCAGTTTTCTCCTTATATTATATCGTAAATTTGTTGTAGCTTTTTTCGTTTTTAATCTTTTAAAGAAAGTAGAGCATTGTACTTTATTGCTACCGCACTTCGTAAAATACTTCCAGACTAGGGATGATGTCATTCTGTGATACAACTGATTTCTGATGACTATTGTGGTATCAACGTTCGATACCACACTTGTTGTAAGTTGCAGTTATCGACCGGTGTCCCTATCAGTATCTATCTTTGGACTCGCTAGTCGCGACCAGCGCCGCCAGCGCCACTCCGCGGCTTGTATCAAATTTCTAGCGAGCTCTCGTCCGCTTTTGCTCGGGACGTCAAGTAGTAAAGAAGCATAGTCCTCAGCTGATAGGAAGTAACCTCTAACAAGGCGCTTAGTAACGTACAGCCTAAGTGAGGCTTCAACAGCTATCTGTTTATAATTATATGTATGCGGCCAAGAAGAATCCTGTACAACCAGTTAAGTACAATATATATTATTTTTTACCAACGACTTCTAATTATTTAGATCCAGACCATGCAGCCGGCACCCTATCAATGTCACTGACGAACCTGCTGTGATTTATATCTTTCTATTTAGCATTGGCCACCAGTCACAATGGCGACGACTCGTTCGTCGTCATCATAACAACGATAGCGAGAAACTGCCATATAGACAGATGGGGCAAGTCTTGCCAGGATGCCAGGAAATGACTGAGGACGCGTCAGAAACGCCAAAGAAACATTATTAATTCATAACACCTTTATTCCTGCTGAATACAATGTGGGTTGGTGATATCAATGACCTTCCCCAAGTCCTCGCTGACTCGTAGCGATGACACCAGCTCCAGGCCGCACAGTCTTGCTAGCGCAGCGCTGCGTGCTGTGACGTAGCGAAGGAATGTCCTTACTTCGTACTTTGGCTGCGCGTGGCTGGTGGCGCCTGGCTGGCCGGCCGGCTCATTTGCGGACAGCAGGCCGCTGCGCATATGAGGCTGCGGGTTGGAGTCCTGGCGCTGTCGGCACTAGAGACGTTCTCGTAGTGCAGAGTGTACTCTATCCCACCCCGTCTTCCTCCCTGCTCCTCCTGGTGGCTCGCCCGCGGTGGACGGGTGGAACGGGCTGCAGTCCCCCAGCGTCGTCGGCTCACCCGGTTGTGATGGCGGATGCACAGGGCCTAGGCCCCGCACGATCTCGACGACGGCTCCCTTATGTGGTCAGTATTGGCAGCGAGTGAGTCTGTCGCGATGTCTGCTAATCCTGGGTTGATAACTGACAGCGGCAGCAGAGAGGACCAGAGCTGGTACTGTCCCCTCACATCTGCTGCTGGATCGGCTGCCCTTACTGCAACATCTCCCTAAGAAAGATTAACGTGTCGATCACCGAGCTGAGCGCTACGCAGCGACCCAGGACACGTTTAACTGCAAGTCTAACTGCGAGTGCCTTGTTGCTATCAAAGCTGGCGTATTTAAAAGAAACACGAGCGACATCCTGACGTCATGCTCGTTTGTAATGAACGCATTCGTTCCACTTATACTGCTGATTCATCTGTCGTACACGCCCCTTAGGTGTTCTTGCGACAGAGGTACGTGTTGTTATGGCAAACTTACTGGAAGTTGTGAAATGGAGTACAGCTGACGTTATACGTCTGTCTTGAACTCTACGAAAGTCTCCGTCTAACACAAACCCGCGTGCTAAGCAATTCTCTCTCACCTGTTGTGTGTAACCAGGCCATTGCCCCTGCGTGACCACACATTCAGATATATGTGCAATCCTCCTACCTCTTGGCTAACCTACTGCCTCTGGCTTTCGGCATAGGCAACTTTGACAATATTCCACGTTTCCAACTCTTTACTATTCCGCGACACTACAGTTCTTTAAAAAAAGGTTTATTTAAAAACGAAAAAATTTAGCCTGCTGCTATGGCTAAACGATTTTTCAGTTGTTTTACCAGGTTATTAGTAAAAAAATAACAAAAGCATTTATAACCGAGACCAAACAAATACCGAAAAATATCGGTTATTCAGAACAAATACCGGTATTGGTTTTAACTGGACGGTTTTTCCCATCCCCAGCTCACGGCTCGCTTGCGCCATGTACCTGCTGTGTGGAGTGCTAATTCGAGGTCGATACAATCAAGAGTTCTCACTGATTTTGATCTCTTTGATTAATGAAGTTGCGTCACACGTGTCAGCAGTCTGGAGTGGATGTACGACCGGTAGTATGGGAAGTTGAACGGTGCAAAGCAGTGAGTGGGACGTCTTTGCTCCTGCGCCGGAGAGACACGGCCGTGTGATTCCACAACTTTATCTGCGGCCCAGCGTCTAACGTGCAGGGGAGTGAGTGACATTTTTATGCAGTGCGGGGCTGGAGCTGATGGCGCGGCGCCCCTGGTAGCGAGTTTAGCGCATGCTTAAACAGCGGTGCCGCACGGCTCGACAGCGCCCCCAGCCCTTCCCGACACGCTGTCAGCCGCCCCTCCACCACACACTCTCCCTCCCTCACCAACTCCGACTCTTCGCAACGCCGACATAGAGCCCACGGCCGCGACCGAGTTCCGAGTTTGATAGACGGCGGTTTTGCATTTGCGTTCCGCTGGAGGTTAGCCGACTCCATTTCCATTGGTAGCACACATTTTCCTCGTCAGCGTTTGACTTTATTGGCGACGTAATTCGACGTGCCAACACGGCAAAACAGACTATTTTGCAAGCCAGTATTTTGATCTAATAAGAGCATAAAAGCGTGGCACAGAGAGAACCTTTGATATTTGACTCTGTAAATATTTGGCAGCCTCTCGATTAAAGAATTCCATTAACTCAGCTGTTGCAACCCTTCTGCATGTAACGAGACACAAAATAACATACGAATAAAGCGTACACAATAACAAGTCACGAAAGGACTTAAATCTAAATGTCATGCACTCATTAAAAATATAGAGAAACCAAAAGTGACAGCCAGATTTAATGCTCAATGAAAATACTGACTATCTATGCTTAAAACTGCGAGGGCGTCTTGTTAAGCAATGCCTCCGAATGTTCTACGTGAAAAGCTTTTTAAATAAAAAAGTTTACTAACATTCTACATCACTCATTAATTAAAACTTCCAGGCTGAATTGCCGTGGTCCATATATAAAACGTCTTCTCCTTCCTAACGTTTCGTTGCCTACTGCGGGCAACATCTTCTGAGGTGAGTCGGCGACTGGCTGCTAGGCGCTGGTGGTCTCGCTTATATAGAGCGCTTAGATGGCGCCATCACTCATCACGTGCTTTCGACTTTAAAACTATCTCTGGCTAGAGCCATCTCTCTCGATTACAGGTAATCGATTGTCACTTCGTTGGTACAAGGCACAAGGTATACAGGAAAGACACACACACCGATCGTTACCTACATAAGATTTCGAATCATCATCGTAGGCAGAAGAGAGGAGTCATAAAAACTTTAGTGGACGGAGCTAATAACATCTGTGAGACAATTTACTTGCAAGATGAATTAAGCCATTTGCGAACAGCTTTCAAGAGAAATGGGTACACTGACAAGGAAATAGATCGAGCACTCCACCCTAGAAGAAAAGTGCCCGAAAATGCACGACAACAACAACAGTCGGCTGGAAAAGTTTTTCTTCCATTCATTCATGGACCGTGTTGGTAAAGTTTTGGCCAAGTTTCAAGTGGAGACAATCTTTCGACCTACCAAGAAAATTGGTGAAAGTTTAAGATCGGTGAAAGACGCAAGACACCCCTTAGCTACCCCAAGTGTGTGTAAAATTCCGTGTAGCTGTGGCATGGTTTATACTGGAACAACTAACAGGAGTGTTAATACCCGCCTAACGGAACACAAAAGGAACTGTAGATTGGGACAGATTGACAAATCAGCTGTAGCGGAACACGTTTTCAAAGACGGTGATCACGAAATAAAATTTAGTGAGACAAACGTGATAGTTAGGACCTCACATTATTATACTCGCATGTATAGAGTAACTATAGAGATCTACAAGCACGGAAATAATTTTAATAGAAAAGAAGAAGGATTAAAACTAGACAAGATATGGCGGTCGACTTTGTACCAACGAAGTGACAATCGATTACCTGTAACCGAGAGAGATGGCACTAGCCAGAGATTGTTTTAAAGTCGAAAGCAGTAGGCAACGAAACGTCAGGAAGGAGAAGAAGTTTTATATATGGACCACGGCAATTCAGCCCGGAAGTTTTAATTAATGAAGACGCCGGCCGTGAAAGCTTACATGTTATCATTCTACATCACTGTTCTTCGTGTCTACAGACTTATTTCTCAACATAGTCACCCTGGCGATTAACACACACGAGATACCAGTTTGTTGATATCGTCACTGTAGAATGTTTGAGTTTGTGGGAGCTACAAGCTCACCTCTACTAGCGTCGCTTCATCACTTTCTAAGTGATGTCCTAGAGGGTTCTTTACGGGTCGATGCACATGAATCAACCAACCGACTCACAAAGTGGACGCGTGTTGGCATTTTGGCCAGCCAACAGACAGACTTCTCTTGTCGGGCTATCGGCCGTGTATGACCACCCGACAGCCAACACCTCCTACCACTTCACTCGACAAACTAATCCGTGTGTAGCGCAGACAAGAGTTCGCCTTTCGTCATTGCGCGCCAGGTTAAATTATTTTCTCACATACATGACAGAGAGCGAGGCGGTCAAAACATAAATGACAGTTTCTGGATAAATTTAAAGACTGCAGATGTTTGTAGGACTCGTGTGTGGAGTAAAGCAACATAGATACAAGAAATGACATACTCGTTTCATTTTTTAAAGAGCCGTGTTGTCTCACGTGGCTCAAGGACAGAGTAAAAAGTGTACATTTCGCGAATAAAAGACCATCGATCTTATGTATTCCGGCTTTTAGGTTTTATTGCTGATGCTTAGCGGAAATGAAATCTAAAAACCAAAAAATATATTTTTTAGATCTTAAATTGCAATTTCGATAAATGTCGGATACCCTATGTTCATGAAATATACTTGCTTCATTCTCAGAATAGTTTAAAAATCCAGCCTATATCCAAGTCTTCCGCTACGAAGAGCGAAGTGTAGAGCTTTGTTTTTACAGTTCCAACAGATATTAAATGGCTCTGAGCACTATGCGACTTAACTTCTGAGGTCATCAGTCGCCTAGAACTTAGAACTAATTAAACCTAACTAACCTAAGGACATCACACACATCCATGCCCGAGGCAGGATTCGAACCTGCGACCGTAGCGGTCACGCGGTTCCAGACTGAAGCGCCTAGAACCGCACGTCCACACCGGCCGGCCAGATATTAATTGCTACATTTATTACGGATCTGTTAATGTATGTATTAGATGGTGCGCTCCACCGCTATTTGCAGTCTTCTAATTTGTTGTCAGTCTATTAAATTTACAAGGGACATCTTTTACTCTGCACACATAAATTAATAACGTTTACATGAACATCTTTTATTTTAATTACTTTTCTTTTACGTGATGTAGTTCCTCAGGCAACTACAACTCACGTTGCAGATTTCAAGTATTATTTTAGATAATTGTAAGAATATAATTGTACTGAATTTGAGGTCCTCATAAATTCTGCAAGTGGCTAGGAGCTTTTTTCTTTTCCGTTAAGAATGGTTTGATGATATTCAGCAACTCCGAAAAGCATGCTTCATCCATTCTTAGATAATTACCAAAATCATGAACTCACTCATCGTTACGTAACAGAGAATTGGTGATTTTCTTTCTCTGCATTAACTACTTCTGTGTCCACAATTTTCGTTCGGTTCTCTTTTGGCCTTATTACCTTTAAAACGGCCAACGCAAATCCCAGTTTTTGTTTTGTGTGAAACCAAGAGGCGTCTCGTCAAACATAAGCTCATGTGCTTACTATAAACAATCCGCTACCATCAAAAACTTGCATGGGTGAACAAAGTAAAATACTTGAGGGTGACGCTGTACAGTAAACTCCTTTTCAAACATCATATCCATAACAAGAGGATTCAACTATTATACTTCGTACACCAATTGTACCCATTGTTGAGCAGTTGCCAAATGCATATTGGAACGACGCTTCGGCTGTATCGAGCGACAGTTCTACCTGCACTTCTTTATCGCTGCTCCACGTGGGGAAATACAAGCCCATCCAGTCTTCGGCCCCTACAAATAATTCAAAACAGATATCTCCACCTCATTTAAGCAGCTCCAAGATGCGCCCGGATTGCAGACCTTCACGCCGAGCTGAACATCCCATGCATCTCACATCATATATGCAACGCACAAACTCCTTCATACGGACGGTCGATGAACTCAGACTCACTACCCGACACCTTGAATATGTTGGTTCTATCGCTCCACAACGATGGAACTGAGTGCGGGTCCCTCGTGCAATCATTCCCCCCCCCCCCCCCCCCCCCGAGTAACTGGATTCAACGGTAACCAACACCCTCAGTGGGGCCACGGGCTACGATCACTTCACCCCACTTACGTCTGAATAAAACTTAATAAATATCTGTACCCAGACACCACAGAGGTCCAGCCTTAATGCCTCAATGCATGGTAGTACTTCGGCTCACCTCTCTCTCTCTCTCTCTCTCTCTCTCTCTCTCTCACACACACACACACACACACACACACACACGCACACTCACATACACAAAAGATAGGAACAGGACGAAACTAGTCCGTCGCTCGATTTGCTGATAGAGTGGTGCATGTGTAGAGCCTTTGAGTTTTGAAAACAGTTGGAAATCGGATGGACTAAGTCCGGATTACATGGAGGATGATCGATGACAGGGAACTCAAGGCATCGTGTGTGGTCCGACATTGTCATGCTGAAGGGGAAGGTGCTCCATGTGTGGACGAACTCTTCGAATGCGTCCTTTCAGTTTCCTGAGGGTTTCTCACACACCAACATAGTTACATTGCACAACGCCATGTTACACGCTGCAAACCCGAGCCCTCTTGCGGCAGAGGGCTGAAACTTACGTCAGCGAAGCGGGGAAGTCGATCGAGTGATATGCGTAGCGTGTAACACCTCAGTCGATTTTAAGAACACCAGAAAAAATTCCGGACATTACATTTCAGCACGTCCTTGTAATTAGGAACTGTAGCACAACAGTTGTGGAATCGTGGATCCAGAGAGGACGGTGGGGGTTGGGGTGTCATGAAAGTGACGCCCCTCCCTTCCCCTCAAAAGCAATAAAAATTTTGGTAAAAACACTGTATTTTTACGTATACAAATTTCTAAATATGTTGTATAACTTTCAAACGATAAAGTACCGGCAAAAATAAAAGTTCCAAAGTTGTCAAATGTAAACTTGCACTGCCGGAGTTGCCACAATTAATAAAATATTCCGGGCTGTTATGCAGTGGTCTAAGGGATCTCACTTCAGAACCCTACGTTTCGTCCCCACTACTGCTACAATAGCAAGCCAGGGTGTGATCGGACGTTCAACAAAGCTACGATCCCCCTTGAAACTGTCCTCCACAGATGGCGACGAAACGTCACGTTTTGAAGTGAAATCCCTTAGACCACGGCATAATAGTCCGGAATATTTTATTAATTGTAAAAGTTCCAAAAATTGTGAAGAAGTCTAGAAATTAAAAGCTATGTTCAGCTGCTTGCTTAACTATCAAGCCACTTGGAGGCCCGGTAGCCTACTCTCTTACCAGGAACATCCCAGATCGTTATTCCATTTCCTTAAGAAGTTATAATTTGCGCCAAAATGCTGTTTTCTGTTAAAAGTAGGCCTTTTATGGGAACTTAACGACGCCCGCGCATGAAAACATCAGAGAGGTATCCTTCAGCGGTTGGAAGATGTCGATGTTTAGTAGACTAAGGTGCATGAACAGCCATCATAAAACACCTGAAAATTGATTCAGGTTGGTTGTAACAAGTATCCCTCTGAGGACACGCGACTGTTTCCATTCAGTGCTGAATTTTTAAGCAGCAGTCAACGCCAGTGGTGGTACCCATTTTGGTGGATAATTTTCTACACGCAACACGCACTTTTCTGCTGTTAGTACAGCCTGCTTCCACTCACACGCACATACAACTTAGGCTCCATGCTGCAGCAGTTTGTCTGACTCTTTGAGGCCTCTGAAATTCTGAGGAAGCTGCCGATTTCGTCAGATAAACTGGTTTACAATCTCGTTCCTCGCAATTCGCGACAATTAGAAACACCATGAATTACGATGACAAGTAGCAATTCCGACGGCTCTTGGGCTCCCGACGCCTCTGTGGCGCTGATAAGGTAGTAATCTTCGACGTGTGCCATCACTAGACACAATTTCTCCAGCTCGCCCTAGTTCTTGATACTCAATTTTCATAATCGCATTGTCCTGTGATTCCTTCTGTGTATTCTTTTTCTTATTGGCCGAGTGCCGTCTGCTATTCCCCTAGCTGTTGATTATCTACAATAATAGCCCTTTTGTCATCCATTTCAGTACATTCTAATTGACTTAACGCATGAACGTATACTGGAATTTATTCATGGGTTTCAATGAACGATATACCCATTTAACTGAGTTTGTAGTCGACTTCTGTGCTGGCCCTCCTATCCTCAGTTCTAATCATGTGTCGCCACCATCACTTGACAGCCATAGTGTCAAAGCAAATTAAACTTGCAGATGGAGAAGAGTTTAAAGCCTTCAGAAACGGTCAAGTACCTCGCCATTTCAATCTACAGATTTCTAAAAAGTGACTCCCTAGTAACATGCCATCCTCAGAAACTCCCGGCTAGAATATCCACATACGGTATGAAAGGTAATAGATTGTTCTCGAAACAGACAGCTTCCTTTGCGCTGGGTACCAGATATAACAATAGGGCGTCGTGCGTTTACGACATGCTTGGCACCAAAAGCAGTCTACCGCCCTCTTTACATAACTGGGTGACGGTCCCATTCGCTCTCATTTACTCTACACAACTCTCTTTGACGGGAATTAAAACTAACAAAACTACAATATTCATAGCAGAATCACACAACCTTATAGCAGACATGATTCTTACGGCATTAAATTTAGGTGAAGCGTTTAGGAACATTATCATAACGAGCGATCAAAAGGTTAGCGTCAAACACCGTACAGTCCAGAATCGGTATGCCAATTAGTGAAAATCGCCATGAGGCAATCATCTCAACGACGGATCAGCTTGAAGATATCTGTTTGATAAAACACCTGCTGCGTGTCGAAGTCCGTAACTGCCCGCTGCAGATCCTCGTCCAACAGGAGCCTTAGACCCTTCAAGGCCTCTTTTGAGGAACTGAAGGCCTGCTGTTTGCATGAAGAAAGATCAGGGCTATAGGATGGGTGTTCAAGTTTATCCCCCTTGAGTTGGCATCGCTACCCAGATCGACCGGTGTCTTCTGTCGAATCGCGACCAGCACGTAACTTGGCGCACCATTCCACAGCGGTGATTTCCGACAGACATGCTACCCAATACTTATTCTTTAATCTCCGATGGAGTCTGCCGGTGTTTGTCCTTTGGCAGCCCTGGAAAGATTAACAGCACTTTGGACCTATTTGAACGCATTTGGTAACAACGTCGCCATAGTTCACGTTTCCGCCGGCCGTGGTGGCCGAGCGGTTCTAGGCGCTACAGTCTGGAACCGCACGATTGCTACGATCGCAGGTTCGAATCCTGCCTCGGGAATGGATGTGTGTGTGATGTCCTTAGATTAATTAGGTTTAAGTAGTTCTAAGTTCTAGGAAACTGATGACCACAGCAGTTAAGTCCCATAGTGCTCAGAGCCATTTGACCCATTTTAGTTCACGTTTCCGCATTTACCACATGCACATCGGAAAGACAAGACTGCCCTATTCGCTAGACTACACGTCGTTGCTTATGCACCAGCATCAGTGTCGCCCTATGTTACATATATGCTGCAGCGACGACCTAAATCTAAAAGTTTTGGGTCACACTTTATATCTTGAAATTAAGTAAAAAAAAATTGTTTAAGCAAGTTGTTGGGAGGAGAAAATAGATACAGTACAAATAGTAGACGTAGTAGCTATGCTACATGCTGTGATAGCGTTGATGACGTTTGGTTTTATAGAGACTGGACATCAATAGTCTCTCATTCACGATGCAGAAAGGAATTTGTTTGCCCATCGGTCTGCGCCTAGAGTAAATGTCTTGTGCAAGTGTGAGGATATTTTATAAATGCTTGTGTAGCCTGTATCTGAGACAGGAATTGGGCACTAAAGGTCTGCAAATGGAAGTTTTGCTTTCTAGCCCTGATCGGCCGTTTCGCGCTCGAGTATGAAAACTCGAGGCGGGCTGGCTGTGGTATAACGATGCCCAGAGGGCAGAGGCCGCCGGACCTGGTGCGCCCACCGCGCTGCTGCTGTGGACGCCGCAGTAGCTCTGTGCGTGGCTGATGCTACTCTCCCCAGCTGGTGACAATACCCCAAGATCCATTTAGGTATGCTGTAGGCGCGTATTCCTGTGTGGCCCATAAGAGAGAAGAAAGCTTACTGTGGTCAAAAACTTTGGAAACTCTTACAAATTTCAGAGCAAAATACATTGCTGTTTTATATGAAATCTGCTTAATTACACTACTGGCCATTAAAATTGCAACACGACGGAGATGACGTGCTACGCACGAGAAATTTAACCGACAGGAAGAAGGTGCTGCGACATGCAAATGATTAGCTTTTCACAGCATTCACGCAATGTTGGCGCCGGTCGCGACACCTACAACGTGCTGACATGAGGAAAGTTTTCAACCGATTTCTCATACACAAACAGCAGTTGACCGGCGTTGCCTGGTGAAACGTTGGTTCAAATGGTTCAAATGGCTCTGAGCACTATGGGACTTAACATCTATGGTCATCAGTCCCCTAGAACTTAGAACTACTTAAACCTAACTAACCTAAGGACATCACACAACACCCAGTCATCACCAGGCAGAGAAAATCCCTGACACCGCCGGGAAACGTTGGTGTGATGCCTCGTGTAAGGAGGAGAAATGCGTACCATCACGTTTCCGACTTTGATAAAGGTCGTATTGTAGCCTATCGCGATTGCGGTTTATCGTATCGCGGCAATGATGCTCGTGTTGGTCGAGATCCAATGACTGTTATCAGAATATGGAATCAGTGGGTTCAGGAGGGTTGTACGGAACGCCGTGCTGGATCCGAACGGCCTCGTATCACTAGCAGTCGAGATGGCAGGCATCTTATCCGCATGGCTGTAACGGATCTGCCGCCACGTCTCGATCCCTGAGTCAACAGATGGGGACGTTTGCAAGACAACAACCATCTGCACGAACAGTTCGACGACGTCTGCAGCAGCATGTACTATCAGTTCGTAGACCATTGTTCCAATTACCCTTGACGCTGCATCATAGACAGGAGCGCCTGCAATGGTGTACTCAACGACGAACCTGGGTGCGCGAATGGCAAAACGTCATTTTTTCGGATGTATCCAGGTACTGTTTACAGTATCATGATGGTCGCATCCGTGTTTGGTGACATCACGGTGAACGCACGTTGGAAGCGTGTATTCGTCATCCCCATACTGGCGTATCACCCGGTGTGATGGTATCGGGTCCCTTGGTTACACGTCTCGGTCACCTCTTATTCGCATTGACGGCACTTTGAACAGTGGGCGTTACATTTCAGATGTGTTACGACCCGTGGCTCTACCCTCGATTCGATCCCTGCGAAACCCTACTTTTCAGCAGGATAATGCATGACCGCATGTTGCAGGTCCTGTACCGTCCTTTCTGGATACAGAAAATGTTCGACTGCTGCCCTGGCCAGCACATTCTCAAGATCTCTCACCAACTGAAAACGTCTGGTCAAAGGTGGCCGAGCAATTGGCTCGTCACAATACGCCAGTCACTACTCTTGATGAACTGTGGTATCGTGTTGATGCTGCATAGGCGGCTTTACCTGTACACGCCATCCAAGCTCTGTTTGACTCAATACCCAGGCGTATCAAGGGCGTTATTACGGCCAGAGGCGGTTGTTCTGCGTACTGATTTATCAGGATCCATGCACCCAGACTGCGTGAAAATGTAATCACATGTCAGTTCTAGTATAATATATTTGTCCAATGAATACCCGTTTATCATCTGCATTCCTTCTTGGTGTAGCAATTTTAATGGCCAGTAGTGTAGTTCAAATTTACATATGTAAATGTCACCTCCTAAAAATCAGGAAAATACAAAAAGAGAACATTGTCTCGTAACTATTCTTTGGGAGAATTTTAACTGCAATTAATTTTGAAATTGTCATTGACTCGTTTCGGATCAAGTATGCTTCGTCTGTCCGAGGCGAGATTCCCTGCATCGCCGAAACGTCTTTCATTAGCTGCATTTGCTAAAAAGTTAACTTGGGATAAAGACTATTGTTGTTAGGTTTCTTCCACCACTAAGGCCGGTCGTCGTTATGGCCACAATCCATTCACGTTAAAGACAGGCCAACGGAATTGGTCCATTGATAATTGGGTGATCTACAATCCAGCCATTCCAAAAACATGGATTTCATTCTCTTGGCTGATGAGCGCTGCTTGCAATGTCTAGACGGCCCTAAATAAATATATCGCAAATATTAAAAAAAAAAAAAAACAGAAGAAGCAGGGTAACATCTTATAGTTGTGTAAATGAAGGTTTGTTACATTCAAATTTATAATAGCTACAGGGTGGTCCATTGATCGTAACCGAACCAAATATCTCACGAAATAGGCGTCAAACGAAAAAACTACAAAGAACGAAACTTGTCTAGCTTGAAGGGGGGAGTCCAGATGGCGCTATGGTTGGCTTACTAGATGGCGCTGCTATAGGTCAAACGGATATCAGTTGCGTTTCTTTTTTAAATAGGAACCCCCATTTTTAATACATATTCGTGTAGTACGTAAAGAAATGTGAATGTTTTAGCTGGACCACTTTTTTCGCTTTGTGATAGATGGCACTGCAATATTCACAAACATAAGGCCCACAATTTTAGACGAACAGTTGGTAACAGGTTGGTTTTTTAAATTAGAATACAGAACGTAGGTACATTTGAACATTTTATTTCGGTTGTGTCAATGTGATACATGTACCTTTGTGAACTTATCATTTCTGTGAACGCATGCTGTTACAGCGTGATTATCTGTAAATACCACATTGATGCAATAAATGCTCAAAATGATGGCCGTCAACCTCAATGCATTTGGTAATACGTGTAACGACATTCCTCTCAACAGCGAGTAGTTCGCCTTCCGTAATGTTCGCACATGGGTTGACAATGCACTGACGCATGTTGTCAGGCGTTGTCGGTGGATCACAATAGCAAATATCCTTCAACTTTCCCCACAGAAAAAAATCCCTGGACGTCAGATCCTGTGAACGTGCGGGCCATGGTACGGTGGTTCGACGACCAATCCACCTGTCATGAAAGATGCTATTCAATACCGCTTCAACCGCACGCGAGCTATGTGCCGGACATCCATCATGTTGGAAGTACATCGCCATTCTGTGATGCAGTGAAACATCTCGTAGTAACATCGGTAACACATTACGTAGGAAATTAGCGTACATTACACCATCGATAAAATGGGGGCCAATAATCCTTCCTCCCATAATGCCGCACCATACATTAACCCGCCGAGGTCGCTGATGTTCCACTTGTCGCAGCCATCGTGGATTTTCCGTTGTCCAATAGTGCATATTATGCCGGTTTACGTTACCGCTGTTGGTGAATGACCCCTCATCGCTAAATAGAACGCGTGCAAAAAATCTGTCATCGCCCCGTAATTTCTCTTGCGCCCAGTGGCAGAACTGTACACGACGTTCAAAGTCTTCGCCATGCAATGCCTGGTGAACAGAAATATGGTACGGGTGCAATCGTGTTGATGTAGCATTTTTGAGATGATTCTCGCGCAATTTGTCTTCTACTGATGTGCGGATTAGCCGCGACAGAAGCTAAAACACCTACTTGTCCATCATCATTTGTTACAGGTCGTGGTTGACGTTTCACATGTGGCTGAACACTTCCTGTTTCCTTAAATAACGTAACTATCCGGCGAACGGTCCGGACACTTGGATGATGTCGTCCAGGATACCGAGCAGCATGCATAGCACACGCCCGTTGGGCATTTTGATCATAACAGCCATACATCAACACGATATCGACCTCTTCCGCAATTGGTAAACGGTTCACTTTAACACGGGTAATGTATCACGAAGCACATACCGTCCTCACTGGCGGAATGTTACGTAATACCACGTACTTATACGTTTGTGACTATTACAGCGCCATCTATCACAAAGCTAAAAAAGTGGTCCAACTAAAACACTCATATTTCTTTACGTACTACACGAATATGTAATAAAAATGGGAGTTCATATTTTAAAAAAACGCAGTTGATATCCGTTTGACCTTTGACAGCGCCGTCTAGCGGGTCAAACATAGCTCCATCTGGTTTCCCCCTTCAAACTAGAGTTTCGTTCTTTGTAGTTTTTTCGTTTGATGCTTATTTCGTTAGATATTTGGCCCGGTCACTATCAATGGACCACCCTGTATAGGTTACATGAGCATTACGTAAGGATATGCTCAAAGAGAAGGAAGAAAGAGTGTATCTGACAAAATTTTACAAGAGCTTTCCAAGTGTCATAGGGGGAAATATGAATGCTAGAATAGCAAAACTGACTGTGAGGACACTAACGAGAATAAATGGAGAACCAGCAGTTAATCAGAATGGATAAATGTTACGGGACTTTGTGAACTTCAATTCACTGAGAATAGACAATGATATTTTCACAAAGAGAGATTCACAAATGTACCTGGGAATCTATGGCTGTAGACCAATAATATATTATTTAATACCAAATCAAAAATTGTTCTGTAAAAATCAGTTGTCGGAATAACAGAAAATGAGAATTTAGAAGAGATTACCTGATGTCTTGAAAATAGATAAAACAGATTTTAAATAACTTCAAAAGGCCTTAATGAGCTGTAAAATTCGAAGAGCTCCTGGAACGGACAATGTAAATACAGAACTTTTTAAATACCAATAAAAGGAAGTTAAATATAAGCTTTAGTTTTGTAAATCAATGCTGCTAGCAAACAAAATTACCAATGAAATGGACCAATAGCAATTCCCATTTTCAAAAGACGATCAAGAACACACTGTAGAAATTAGAGTTATATGTCTCTCAAATACGACTTACATAATATATGTGACGATGGCAGGAAAGAGAATGAGAAACATCTTAGACAGCATACTACTCGAAGAAGAAACTGCTTTTCCGAAAGGAAGGTCATGCCAGGATAACGTTTTCTCATTATAACAAATAACAGAAAAATTCGACAATGTGCACAGAGGAAAACTATGGATATTATGCAAAAAAATCCGTACCGCACTACATCTGATCGAACTTGTCTGAAATGCTATATACTAATGCAATGAGTTGTTAAATTGTCATCGACTCGTTTTGAATCAAAATCCCTCGTCTGTCCGAGATGAAATTCCCTGCAGCGCTGAAACGTCTTTTATTAGCTACATTCGCTCCTGGAATGGATAATATCAATACATAACTTTTTAAATACCAATCAAAGGTTATTAAGTATAAGATTTAGATTTTGTAAATCAGTGCTGGTAGGAAACAAAATTACCAATGAAATCGGAGAGACCAATAGCAATACCCATTTTCAAAAGACGATCAATGACAGACTGTGGAAATTAGAATTAGTCTGGAAATTAGAATTAGTCTGGAAATATCGCCCAAGGAAATAACAACAAAGGATTGAGACCAGGGTGTATTTCACCGATGCATTTTATTTTATGTTTAAACGACGTTGTGAGGAAATGGAAGTAAGGGATTATGAAATTTGATATAGAGGACAACGGTTTATGTTTTGCTGATGACCAGATTCTAGTTGTCGATAACGAAGAGCTGCGCGGGCTTAGCCGAGCGGTCTTAGGTGCTGCAGTCATGGATTGTGCGGCTGGTCCCGGCGCAGGTTCGAGTCCTCCCTGGGGCATGGGTGTTTGTGTTTGTCCTTAGGATACTTTAGGTTAAGTAGTGTGTAAGCCTAGGGACTGATGACCTTAGCTGTTAAGTCCCATAAGATTTCACGCACATTTGAACTTTTTTTTTTTATAATGGAGATAAGTTACAGAGAGCGTTGTATGAACTATATAATAGGAAAGCAACGTAATTTAAGTACGCAGCAGATAAAACCAAGTCCATGACATTCCACGGATCATAACCTTTCAGATATACATTTCTAATGGAAACCAAAACTATTGAACAACTTAACACCTTCACATTCTTGGGTTGTGACATTTCACATCTCGGCGAATCTGGTTTTTAAAATAATTCTCATCGAAAAGGAGTTTTAGGACTACATTGAAAAGATGGGGAATATATGCATAATGTGGAAACGACTGCACCGTCTCAATAAATTCTCCAGCTTTTCTCTTCCCAGAAAAGTGAGTTGTGGCCAATACCAAGCTTTTGAGCGTCCAATCATGATTAAAACAGTGTGCGATAACGCCTTTCTGATGCGGACCGGTCCACGAAATCCGCTGTACATGCAAACGCATTTACAGCCATGGTCCCGACAATGCTTGGCATCGTACTCGCTCGTATTTCATAGGCTTGTCTTCCAGTATTTCGTGTCACCGTCGTACGATGAGGCAGAGTGTTGGAGGCATCCACCTGTCCAAATTCGGAACCGAAATTTCCATGCTCCTGACTTAAAGAGCGAAATCGTCCACCAGATATCAATGTTCCTAGCAAACATTTCTTCGCACTTTTTGGTTACAGAGTCTTTCACTGAGTTGGTAATGCTTCAAAACGTTTGCTCTGTCGTGTTCTGCAGACACGTGTCATCAGATGCATCGTAGTGGATCTATAAGACAAGAGAGCAAAGTACCTGTGGCAGTACGGGTAGAACATGAATTCCATCCTTATCAGTTACTAACGAAAACCTCTCCCAAGCACTGCTACGACTATCTCAGGATGTATTCTTTCGAATTAAGCTTCCCTCTCACTGTCCTCTTCGTCTCACGTTCACGCGACATGATCATGCAGCGAGTGACTGAACAGTGATCGGGTAAGAGTACGCGGTCGGCACATTCGATTGGTTTTGGTTCTGTTTTGCTTCAGGGCGCAAAAAAGGAATTGGCGTCATACGCGCCCAAGTCAAAACTATAGAACACGAAGACAGAGAGGAGTTAAGAAATGACTTTACGTCAGTTCCAATTGACATAATAGAAGACAGCTAAAAACAGGCACGTGGAGAAAGGGCTAAAAAAGACACCATACAGAAACGGAGGTCCAAAACCAAAAATTAAATGGCATTCGCCGTGTTGCTTTGGTGGCTAAAAAGTAAAACGCGGTCGACAGCCCGAACGTCAATTGCTAAAACGGCCGGCAATTCAGAGGCAAACCCACGCGGGAACGTAAACGGTTAAAAAAATGAGCATTCCATCAGGCAGTGGTGGACAGTTAAAACTTGGGCGCAATGTGTACAAAGTGGTGGGGTAGCGCCGCTTATCAAAGGGAAACCATCTCCTGACAGAGGGCAACACAGAAATCACCGGGAGGAATATAGGAACTAGTGGGCTGAGGTATGAGGACTGCAGCCTTGGCAGCAGCGTCAACAGCCTCGTTTCCTGGTAGATCGACATGACCAGGAACCCATATAGACATCAAGTGGCTCCACCAAGAGTGAGCAGGTGACAGATTTCCTGGACTTGCTGCATTAAAGGATGGGTGATGTACAGCGCACATAGACATTGAAGGGCGCTGAGTGAGTCTGAGCAGAGAACAAAACTGAAAAGGCTGTGTCGCCGGATGTACTCCGTGGTCTGATACAGGGCGAAGAGCTAGGCTGTAAATATTGAGCAGTGTCCTGAAAGCCGATATCGAAAGGCACGGGTGCTAATGACGAAAGCACATCCGACCCCACGGTCAGTCCGAGAGCTATCAGTGTATACAAAGGTACTATCGCGAACTTCCATGCGAAGGTCATGAAACTGAAGGCGATAGACCGAGGACGGAGTAGAGTCCTTATAAAGCGAATGAATACCAAGGTTAACACAGACCGCTTCACGAAGTCAGGGTGGTGAAGGGTTCACACCCAATGGAAAAGTTGGAGGTAGTTAAACCGCCGTAGTAAGTGCCGAAAGCGGAATCCAGGAGGTGACAGAGAAGAGGGATGCGCCCCTTCTAGCGATCAAAGGAAATATCAAAGAAGGTGTCGTAGGATGGATGGCCACGCATGGCAGAGAAACGGCATGCATGCCTGTTGAGGAGAAAGTCACGGCGGTGGGACAGTGGTAGTTCAACAGCGTCAGCAAACAGACTCTCAACCAGGCTAGCGTAAAAGGTGCCAGTGAACAAACGGATGCTACGATGGTGGATAGTGTTGAGACGGCGTAAGAGGGATGGACGTGCAGACGCATAAACAAAGCACCTATAGTCGAATTTCCAACGGACAAGGGACCGGTACAAACGGAGGAGGGTGGTTCGACTGGCATCCCAGGAAGTACCATTGAGAACAAGTAGGACATTGAAGAACCGTGTACAGCGGGCTGCCAGGAAAACACAAGTTAGGACCAAGACTATGAGACACAGGAATTTCGTAGTTTCAAAAAATAGAAGGGCAACAGGCCCAAGATGTAAAGATGGTGGGAGAAACCAATTGCGTCGCCAGAAATTCGTACAGATCAAGACATCACTGAAGACGCCGCTCAGTAAGTCAGGTCCGTGAGAACTGCAATGGATGGCAAAATCGTCAGCAAAAAGGGAGCCGGAGAGGCCCGGTGGCAGACAGGCCATTATAGGGTTAATGGCGATAGAACAGAGGACAGCGCTCAGGACGGAACCCTGAGGCACACTTAAACTTGGTAATAGTAAACTGTGTGTGCCAAAACCTCTCGCTAGCAATGTGTAAACAAGTACTTTTAAATTCCGACTATAGTGTCGCCGTTGTATTCTGCTCTAGAATAGCCTCAACTACCCCACTTTTGAACATGGCCATTAAATATGTAAAGTACTTTTGATATGTGTGATTTCAGTTAATCTAAAGTGAATCCGACTATGTAAATGAAGTTAAATACAAAGAATGATCATTATTAATACGCAGAATGGCTCCATCAAACAATCACACACAGTGGCTAACTGTTGCGTATTAAAACTGTGCCCTGCTATATCATGTATATAAAATTTGCACATGAAAACTGTTCCTAATTTCATGGTTTGTTTAGGCCCTTGCCTTATCTTACATTATGGAGCTGTTGCAAATGAGAATATTATTATCTTTTCAAAATTAAGCTAGCTACCCACGCAATAGTGCAGTGCAGTAAAGTTAAGATTGCAAACTGTGAGTGTAATCTTTAGCAAAAAGTTTGTAGATGAATAAAAGGGTATTTTGAAATTATATTAAAGTTATTTTAATACAACAGAAGTGACTCGTAGTAACATGAACTATGATTCTTTTTCCTAGTATTCTCATGCACGATAAAAAATTAACTCATACAAATAATATTTAAATTTCGAAAAACTTCCTCTTTGCATTTGTAATGAAATACCTATAAATCAAGGTAGAGGGTGAAGAATGATAATTAAGATTCGGAACATATGACTGATATCGCGCCCTGGATACCAAACCGTAGATAGTGTTAAACACAATGTATTCTTTACTCTACAATAATTACTCGGGTAACAACCGCAGCAAATAAACTTAATGCGTAATACTTTTTCTAAAAGTGTAATCTCTCTATAAAATTATGTCAAAATAGTCCTCCATCCTCAATTACACACCTGGGAGTATCTGAAATAAAATTTAATTCTCTATTCAGCACGCGCACCATCAAAGCTCTTCACTCGGTAACGGCTGAACACCCCCTCTTTGCAGCTGACTCGCTCGTGGTCTGCTATTAATACAGCCTCTGATAGCCAAAGAACATGTATCACACGTGTGTTCAGGCTGACGTGTCTGCTCACGCAAAATTGCTAAAATGAATGATAAATAGACTTTTACATAGAAAGGAAAATTACTCACTGGAAAGAAAACTGTTAAAATTAACTGGTCATTGTTGATGGTTGATGCATCTTTGTTAGCGACCAAACTGACTTCTAGAAAAATGATATAAAATTTAGAAGAGATTACATCTTTTAATGCCACCATCAGTTTTGGGCGGCCGGTATTGTTATTTACGGCGAAACTGTATCATGGATTGGAGACTGTGCCAGATAATTTAATGTTCTGCGCTTGCATTAAAGTTTGCAAAACGCTTCGTGATGATCGGCAATTAATCTCAGGGGCTCTGTAGCAAGTTGCAAATGAATCAATGGCAGAATACTAATTATACTCGGCCATTGAGTCTCCACACCGCGATCCATTAAGCTCATGTTGGCCGTTGGCTGTAACAATAACGTATTAAAAACATTTCATGTATGATACATCTATTAGGAGAACTGTTAAAATGAGGATTCATGAGTTGTAACTAATTTACTTTAATTTCATTGCAAATTATTCTAAAGGTAATACATGACACTTGCATCACATTTGTCTACACAATAGAAAGGTTAATTAATGGTACGCAAGGAACACAGCTATAGTACGTCCCATGAGTATAAAGGCTAACAGACGAGAGAATGAGAGAGACATCCGAGCGGGAACGCTATTCACTTACTTTCTACTGAAAAAAAGAAGCATTGCATTCGATCGCTATCAGCCACAGGCTCACTGCCTCCATATCTTTGAAATATTATTTACGAAATAATAATTACATTTCACAAAATCTATTTACATAAGGTAATTAGATATGTACTTGTAACGTTTTAAGGCATCCAGAGCTGCACATAGCGGCACGTATTTCAATCTGCCATTTCTCGTGGTACATACAGGTTTCAACATGAGGCACTTCAGATAGTTCCAAACGCCGTAGGCCACGGCAGTACAGACATACAGAGGAAATGTTTCCGAGTCTGTTCACCTGAGTCGAAGCCCCACGGCAGCACAGCAGGGCGAGACGATCAATTCTGCAGAGTCCAGCAGAGCGACGTGACGTCGCTCTCAAGAGTCCAGTGGCTGTGACGGTGAGAAGGCGGTGGATCACCGTAGCTGGCTATGGTCTGTTTGCAGTGATCTGCCGGCCGACCTCTATGCGGCCGGTGATGTTGCCACATTCGTAGTGTCCGTCGCTCACGTGGCGTATTTGCCGCCGCTTGAGGCGGTACGCTAAACCTACCATGACCGTGGTTTCTCAAAATGGTTCAAATGGCTATAAGCACTATGGGACTTAACATCTCAGGTCATCAGTCCCCTAGACTTAGAACTACTTAAACCTAACTAACCTAAGGACATCACACACATCCATGCCCGAGGCAGCAGCGTGGTTTCGGACTGAAGCGCCTAGAACCGCTCGTCCACAACTGCCGGCGTGGTTTCTCAACCGTGCTGTCACATAGAGTTTCGGCCAACATCATCCTACCAGACAACCCATTCCCCACAGTAATCAAAAACGGGTCTCCTTAGTGTCCTATAAGCGGTCTCCTTTCCAGATGAACCACAATTTTCTAAAAACTCCCCCAGTTAACCAAAGTAGACCATTCAACTTCCCTACTGCAGTCCTCACATACTCGTTTCATTTCATATGGCTTCACAATGATACGCTTATATATTTAATCGACGTTACTGTACTAAGCAGCGCACTACTATTGGTATATTCTTAGATTACGCGATTGTTTTTCCTACTAATTTGCATTAACTTACATTTTTTACATTTAGAGCTAGAACATTCAACTAGAAATCTTGTCCAACTCATTTTGTATCCTCCTAAAGTCAATCAACGACGACATCTTCCCGTATACCTCAGCGTCATCAGCAAACAGGCGCAGATTGCTGCTCACTCTGTTCTCCAGGTCATTTATGTATATAGAAAATAGCAGTTCTCTTATTGTACTTCCCTAGGGCACTCCTGACGATACCCTTATCTCTGATCAACACTTGCCGTCGAAGACGACGCGCCGGCCGCTGTGGCCGAGCGGTTCTAGGCGCTTCAGTCCGGAACCGCGCAGCTGCTACGGTCGCAGGTTCGAATCCTGCCTCGGGCATGGATGTGTATGATGTCCTTAGGTTAGTTAGGTTTAAGTAGTTCTAAGTTCTAGGGGACTGATGACCATAGATGTTAAGTCCCATAGTGCTCAGGGCCATTTGTTCTACCGATGTTACTACAAGATGCTTTACTTACAACATGATGGATGTCCGGCACATAGCTCGCGTGCGGTTGAAGCGGTATTGAATAGCATATTTCATGACAAGTGGATGGGTCGTCGAAGCACCATACCATGGCCCGCACGTTCACCACATCTGACGTCCCCGGATTACTTTCTGTGGGGAAAGTTGGAGGATATTTGCTATCGTGATCCACCGACAACGCCTGACAACATGCGTCAGCGCATTGTTAATGCATGTGTGAACATTACGGAAGGCTAACTAGTCGCTGTTGAGAGGAATGTCGTTCCCAAATACATTGAGGCTGACGAACATCATTTTGAGTATTTATTGCATAGCGCCATCTGGTTTCCCCATTCAAGCTAGACAAGTTTCGTTCTTTGTCGTGTTTTCGTTTGACGCTTATTTCGTGAGATATTTGGCCTGGTCACGATCAGTGGACGACCCTGTATAGTTAAGGTGATGACGGCCTGTGATCCTCCTAGTGCAGATGAACATCAACCTTGAACTCTTATTGGAATCGACGAGATGCTGTGAGTAATGAGGCTAATGAGGGGTGGAACTACATCACGTCCCAGCGGAGGTTCGAGTCCTCCCTCGGTCATGGGTGAGTGTGTTTGTCCTTAGGATAATTTAGGTTAAGTAGTGTGTAAGCTTAGGGACTGATAACCTAAGGAGTTAAGTCCCATAAGATTTCACACACATTTGAACATTTTTGAACTACATCAGTAGCGTGTAGTCTAAATTGAGAATTTGTGTCTGACAGGAGGCGTGCTACGGTAGTCTGTGCGGTGTGCTGATCATTCTGTTCGGATGGCGTAGTGATCAGTGCATCTGTCTAGCAAGCAGGAGGCCACGGTTCGAATCCTGCTCCGACACATATATTCAATTTGTCCCACTGTTATAGATGAACGCCCACCTGCAGCTAATATCTTTAGTCCATTTGCGTCTCGATCGAACAGTTTTGTTTTTGTACTTGTGCGCTCTTACATGTCCCCTTTTTTGCGTCTTCAGTTAGAAAGCGATAGTAGCAAAGATGACGACTACTGGACAGAATGCTTTTGTATTTTGCTATTTCCAGGAAACGATTATGTTGTTACAGTGTAACTCGCGTTCCGCAATAAATTCCATTGCAGCCTCCCGAGTAATGATAACATACGTAGATGGTATAATCGACTGGAAGACACGGGCAGTGTTTGCAGAGGAAATAGTACGGGAGGGCCAAGAGTGACTGAA
The DNA here is from genome assembly GCF_021461395.2 of Schistocerca americana. Taxonomy (NCBI): domain Eukaryota; kingdom Metazoa; phylum Arthropoda; class Insecta; order Orthoptera; family Acrididae; genus Schistocerca; species Schistocerca americana. The sequence goes on along the minus strand of NC_060119.1, from coordinate 170,542,413 downwards.
TAACGCGCTGAACGACTATGAGAGTCTTTCAGGCGTAGTCCCAAGTAACCAGTTCGGAAGGCTAGTAGTAAATTAACAGCTGCGGCCACGGCTTTGTGGAGACTTCTGAGGAGCACTTACAACTACGTCCTTATCGTTAGCAGTTGTTTCAAGGTCTAAAGCCTGCAGACTACAGTTTACGTGCAAACTTCGCAAACGAAATGTTGCTGCATTACGGTGAAGAATTTTTCTAGGCTGTATCGTCTTCAGTGATGAATCAATATTTCATCTAAGTGTAAATGTCAACACACACAACGTGCGGCCGGCCGAAGTGGCCGTGCGGTTAAAGGCGCTGCAGTCTGGAACCGCAAGACCGCTACGGTCGCAGGTACGAATCTTGCCTCGGGCATGGATGTTTGTGATGTCCTTAGGTTAGTTAGGTTTAACTTGTTCTAAGTTCTAGGGGACTAATGACCTCAGAAGTTGAGTCCCATAGTGCTCAGAGCCATTTGAACCATTTTGAACACACAATGTGCGCATCTGGTGGTGAGTAGACCCTCACGAGGTGGTACAGTTGTAAAAAGACTCTCCCATATTGAAACCCTGCGGAATGTTTATGGGCCACTGTCTTCGCTGAAGCAACTTTAACTGCTGTTTCTTAACTTGATGTGACGGCCGCGGTGGACGAGCGGTTCTAGGCGCTTCGGTCCTGAACCGCGTGATTGCTACCGTCGCAGGTTCGAATCCTGTCTCGGGCATGGATGTATGTGATATCCTTAGGTTAGTTAGGTTTACGTAGTTCTAAGTTCTAAGGGACTGATGACCTCAGATGTTAAGCCCATAGTGCTCAGAGCCATTTGAAACATTTATCTTGATGCCAACGACCTTGCCGCAGTGGTAACACCGGTTGCCGTCAGATCACCGAAGTTAAGCCCTGTCGGGCTGGGCTAGCACTTGCATGGGTGACCATCCGGTCTGCCGAGCGCTGTTGGCAAGCGGGGTGCACTCAGCCCTTGTGCGGCAAACTGAGGAGCTACTTGATTGAGAAGTTGCGGCTCCGGTCTCGGAATCTGACATACGGCCGGGAGAGCGGTATGCTGACCACATGCCCCTCCATATCCGCATCCAGTGACGCCTGTGGTCGGAGGATGACACGGCGGCCGGTCGGTTCCATTGGGCCTTCATGGCCTGTTCGGGAGGAGTTTAGTTTAGTTTAGTCTTATCTTGATGCGCTGGAACTGTGGGCCTTTCCTCGACTGGAGCTAAACCACAGAACTGTATTTGGCAGTAAGGTGATTCACGGCCTCACTGTCACTCAGTATGTGCTTGCTTAAACAATATTGCACTCGACCTCTGAATTGCCGCAACGGGCCGGATGAGAGAGCTTGTTTCGCATGGCCTCCACGTTCACTCGATCTGACATCATGCGCTTTTTTCTTGTTGGCGAGGAGGAGGGATGGGGGTTCATGTGTATGTGTATTTGTCTCTGTTATCAGCTGATTGATCGGACTTAAGAAAGGCGACTGAAGTTCTTGTTGCAACAATTACTCCAGACACATAGGTCAAGCTTTGGGAAGAACTGGCCTATCGACTCAATGTGTGCCGTATGCTAGCATTCAACACTTGCAAAACAAACTGTATGAGTTGCTCCTTTTCTTCACGTATTAATTATAATTGTTAGTTGAAAGTAATAAACGCTACAGAGTCTTAAAAACGTGATATTCATTTTGAAACATCCGATATAAGCACTATAATGCTTAATGTACATCGGTAGAACATTATGTAGGAAGTCAGCATTCATTGCACCATTTAGATTGCCATCGATAAAGTGGGGGCCAATTATCCTTCCTCCCATAATGCCGCACCATACATTAACCCGCCAAGGTAGCTGATGTTAAACTTGTCGCAGCCATCGTGGATTTTCCGTTGCCCAATAACGTATATTATGGCGGTTTACCTTACCGCTGTTGGTGAATGACGCTTCGTCACTAAATAGAACGTGTCCAAAAAATCAGTCATCGTCCCGTAATTTCTCTTGTGCCCAGTGGCATAACTGTACACGACGTTCAAAGTCGACACCATACAATTCCTGGTGCATAGAAATATGGTACGGGTGCAATCGATGTTGATGTAGCGATATCAACTCCGACGTTTTTGAGATTCCCGATTCTCGCGCAGTTTTTCTGCTACTGATGTGCGGATTAGCCACGACAGCAGCTAAAAGACATACTTGGGCATCATCATTTGTTGCAGGTCGTGGCTGACGTTTCACATGTGGCTGAACACTTCCTGTTTCCTTAAATAATGTAACTATCCGGCGAACGGTCCGGACACTTGGATGATGTCTTCCAGGATAGCGAGCAGCATACATACACTCCTGGAAATTGAAATAAGAACACCGTGAATTCATTGTCCCAGGAAGGGGAAACTTTATTGACACATTCCTGGGGTCAGATACATCACATGATCACACTGACAGAACCACAGGCACATAGACACAGGCAACAGAGCATGCACAATGTCGGCACTAGTACAGTGTATATCCACCTTTCGCAGCAATGCAGGCTGCTATTCTCCCATGGAGACGATCGTAGAGATGCTGGATGTAGCCCTGTGGAACGGCTTGCCATGCCATTTCCACCTGGCGCCTCAGTTGGACCAGCGTTCGTGCTGGACGTGCAGACCGCGTGAGATGACGCTTCATCCAGTCCCAAACATGCTCAATGGGGGACAGATCCGCAGATCTTGCTGGCCAGGGTAGTTGACTTACACCTTCTAGAGCACGTTGGGTGGCACGGGATACATGCGGACGTGCATTGCCCTGTTGGAACAGCAAGTTCCCTTGCCGGTCTAGGAATGGTAGAACGATGGGTTCGATGACGGTTTGGGTGTACCGTGCACTATTCAGTGTCCCCTCGACGATCACCAGTGGTGTACGGCCAGTGTAGGAGATCGCTCCCCACACCATGATGCCGGGTGTTGGCCCTGTGTGCCTCGGTCGTATGCAGTCCTGATTGTGGCGCTCACCTGCACGGCGCCAAACACGCATACGACCATCATTGGCACCAAGGCAGAAGCGACTCTCATCGCTGAAGACGACACGTCTCCATTCGTCCCTCCATTCACGCCTGTCGCGACACCACTGGAGGCGGGCTGCACGATGTTGGGGCGTGAGCGGAAGACGGCCTAACGGTGTGCGGGGCCGTAGCCCAGCTTCATGGAGACGGTTGCGAGTGGTCCTCGCCGATACCCCAGGAGCAATAGTGTCCCTAATTTGCTGGGAAGTGGCGGTGCGGTCCCCTACGGCACTGCGTAGGATCCTAGGGTCTTGGCGTGCATCCGTGCGTCGCTGCGGTCCGGTCCCAGGTCGACGGGCACGTGCACCTTCCGCCGACCACTGGCGACAACATCGATGTACTGTGGAGACCTCACGCCCCACGTGTTGAGCAATTCGGCGGTACGTCCACCCGGCCTCCCGCATGCCCACTATACGCCCTCGCTCAAAGTCCGTCAACTGCACATACGGTTCACGTCCACGCTGTCGCGGCATGCTACCAGTGTTAAAGACTGCGATGGAGCTCCGTATGCCACGGCAAACTGGCTGACACTGACGGCGGCGGTGCACAAATGCTGCGCAGCTAGCGCCATTCGACGGCCAACACCGCGGTTCCTGGTGTGTCCGCTGTGCCGTGCGTGTGATCATTGCTTGTACAGCCCTCTCGCAGTGTCCGGAGCAAGTGTGGTGGGTCTGACACACCGGTGTCAATGTGTTCTTTTTTCCATTTCCAGGAGTGTAGCACACACGCCGGCCGTGGTGGCCAAGCGGTTAAAGGCGCTACAGTCTGGAACCGCGCGGCCGCTACGGTCGCAGGTTCGAATCCTGCCTCGGGCATGGATGTGTGTGATGTCCTTAGGTTAGTTAGGTTTAAGTACTTCTAAGTTGTAGGGGACTGATGACCTTAGAAGTTAAGTCCCATAGTGCTCAGAGCCATTTGAACCATTTTTTTTTTTTTTTTTTTTTTTACATAGCACACGCCCGTTGGGCATTTTGATTACGATAGCCACACATCAACACGATACCGACCTTTTCCGCAATTGGTAAACGGTCCATTTTTACACGGGTAATGTATCACGAAGCAAATACCGTCCGCACTGGCGGAATGTTACGTGATACCACGTACTTGTACGTTTGTGACTACTACAGCGCCAACTATCACAAATCGAAAAAAGTGGCCTAACTAAAATATTCATATTTCTTTACGTACTAGACGAATATGTAATAAAAAATGGGGGTTCCTATTTAAAAAAAAACTCAGTTGATATCCGTGTGACCTATGGCAGCGCCATCTAGCGGGCCAACCATAGCGACATCTGTTTTCCCCCCTTCAAGCTAGACGAGTTTCGTTCTTTGTAGTTTTATCGTTTGACGCTTATTTCGTGAGACATTTGGCCCGGTGACTATCAGTGGACCACCCTGTATATGTGTGTGAAGGCTGTTCTTTTGAACATGTGTGAGACAACGAAACCATTTTGATCCTGCAGCCGCTACGGATCAAGATACCAAGACATTAGCAGCCAGTGGGCATCGATTTATATCAGTGGCTCAAGCTGAAAATTTTTGCCGGGCCAGGATGGCATAAGAGTCAGTGCATCTGCCTAGAAAGCAGGAGGCACGAGACGTCCGAAAGAGCAAACACCATTCACGTATAAAATTCAGTTGATGTTTCATTTGGTGTATTTATAAATGCAAGATGCATGTAATAAATGCTACAAAGCTTTAAAACCCCGGTATTCATTTTGAAACGCCTGATATACTTAGGTCGGGGTTCCTGTGACCTTCTCCCATTGCATCATCGCAGCATCGATTCATCTCCGTCGATGTGGCCGCCACTTTGCAAACTGGATCCAAAGTTGCGGAAGCACTCTACCGTTCCACGGGGCGGCGTCATTTATTGTAATGGAGTTAGCGCGATTGCCCACATTTTGCCGGCCGGAATATTAAGCGCAAGGCGGGGCGGGCACTTACTATTCCGGCGACCCCCTGGCCCCGCGGGAGGAGCAGATAGCTTCTGGCGTGGCGTGCTCGCTGGCGCAGCACGCGATCCCTCCGGGCGGACGGGCCGGAACTATTTGCCGCTAGTTACCTCTTCGCTGCCTCGCTTAGCGTGGCGCGGCACCGGGCTAGCTGGCAGACGTTGTCTCCTGTTCGCATCTAAAAGGCGCAGACTCCCGCTGCGGAAGCGCGAGCAGACAGCCCCATTCGCGTGCCTCGGATCTGTCTGCACGTCAAGGCGTCTCACTGGACACGCCTCTCTACTTGTGTCTCTGTTTTAGGAGCATAACGCCTCGCGTAAAATCCGCCACTAGTGTACTTCACGATACGAATCTTCGTGTTCCTATCTATGACGAGAAAGGGAAGGAGAAATGGTGGAGTAAAATTGTCCTTCTTTATACTGTGTGTTAGCGTCAGGGGTTAAATCTCAAATCCTCCTACTCTTATAGTATTGCACCAAGTGAGACCATATGACACCTAATCCTTTCCGAGATACTCAAGTTTAAATTTATAGTGACCCACGCTGAGAGTTAATAATTTTCTCATTCTCTGCATTGCTTGTGATCGAAGTCGTCCAATAATAATTTGTTATTCGTGTATGTCAGCAGAGAATATTATAAAATACTGCGGTAAATGTAGAACACTGTTCCATTTCGTAGTTAGATGAACAAGCTGTTCATTATGTGTGATACGGCACCCATGCTGAAGCTGGCTCGGGCTACCCCGAGGGCATGCTAAAGGTAATGCCTATAAAACCAACTATTTCTATGTTGTTTTTTTTTTAAATAAAGAAGCAACCAAGGCAAATCTTTTTGGACATTGTTTATTGATTCCTGGATATTTTCTGATTTTTTAAACGAAATTCAATCATCATTACGCCCCATCCCCCACCCGAGCAAATTTCCTCTGTAAAAAGTGAGGTGTGTCCATGATGACAGTCCTTCAGTCTACAAATCTTACCCGAATCAAAAAACAAACAAGTTTCTCAGGCTAAATTTTGAAATTTAAAAAAATAATAAACTAGTAGACGTATGAAACAAAGACGTAGTTTTATTGTGCCTTTTTCGTCACGTTTTTTGCAAGAAGTAATGAATAAATTACGTAAAAAATTAGCCCATTGCTCCTTGCGGACATATCCGAAGAGTAATTCAAACAAATCTCATAAAGATATCTTTACTAGTACGCATACTAACAAAGGATATCACTCTCAAATTTGTCTGAATTAGTCCTCGGGCATGTCAGCAAGGAGTATCAGGCCATTTCTTGTATTTTAATTTATTCACTAGGCATCCCAAGAAACGTGGCCAAAAACATGACAAAACTACATCTTTGACTCAAACGACCACCATTTTATTATTTATTCACATTTCAAAATTGCGCTATTACTCGGTGCACTGTATTCTATAGATTAAGAAAATTGTTTGTTTTTTGATCTCGGGTAAGATTTGCAGAGTGTAAGACTCCGTCATTAACACACCTCATTTTAGACAGAGTAAATTTAACTCCTCGGGAGGAAGACTTAATGGTGACTGAATTTCTCCGAAAAATCAAAAAAATCCTGAAAAATCATTAATGATGTGAAAAAGATTTACGTTCATTGCATCATTAGTTTTCTCAAATAAAGTCGTAATAATCGCCTACTTCACAGGCTGAATTAGAAGAATGGACCCTTAAAGCTTTTTAACTAAAACAAACATTATTAACATTCTACATCTTTATTACTTATGTCTACATATTTATTTCTCGGCATAGTCACCCCAGCGACGAACGCATTTCTCCCAACGAGAATCCTCTTTCTTAATATTGTCGCTGTGGAATGTTGGGCTTTGTTGACAGAGGCACAACTTTACTTTTACTTGCACCCCTTCATCACTATTAACGTTAAGGCCTCTAAGTTGTTCTTTAAATTTTGGGAAAGATGAAAATGAAATGGTGCCAACTCGTGACTATATGGAAGATGAACGATGACAGCGGTCCTAAGGCGTCGGTATGTCACAGATATTGCAGCGCTCGTGTTTGGTCTCGCATTGTCATGCTGAAGAAGATGTGTGGTCTCGCATTGTCATGCTGAAGAAGATGTGGTGTCTCGCATTGTCATGCCGAAGAAAAGAGTACTCCATGTGTGGACGAACCCTTCGCATTAGTGCTTTTAGCATTCTGAGTTTTCGATTTTCACACCGACGTAGTTACATTGCACGCCATCATGTTGCAAGCTACAGTTCTGAGCCCTCTAGCGGCAGAGGGTCGCAACTTGCGTTAGCAAAGAGGGAAAGTCGACCGAGTAACCTCACTCTGTCAAACAATATTTGTAACTGGATTAAGGATTTCTTGCTGTGGAGGACGGAATGTGTTACCTTGCATGGGGAGTCATCGGCAGATCTGGAAGTAGCGTCAGGTGTAGCCAAGCAAAGTATGTTGGATCCCTTGTGTTCATGTTGCATCTTAATGTCTCAGTAGACAACATTATTAACAGCTACCAGAGACTTCTCATACATTTTTTTTTTATAGTGAGTTCTTATGGGACCAAACTGCTGAGCTTGTCGGTCCCTAGGTTTACACACTACTTAATCTAACTTAAACCAACTTACGCTAAGGACTACATACACTCCCATGCCCTAGGGAGGACTCGAACCTCCGACGGGGGCAGCCCTGCGATCTGCGCAAGGCGCCTAAGACAGCACAGCTATTCCGGGTGGCTTCTTGCAGATGGTGCAGTTGTCTATCATGAAATGAAAATGTTGCTTCCCCCATACGGATTTGGAAATATGTTATCCTCTATACGTAACGGTTTGTACTGTGATGCGACTGAAGCAATGCTATAACTTTTGACACTGTTTCTACCACCATATAATTTGTTAATACCCAATGAGGCGGAAATAAAATGTTTATTTATTTTAAAATAAAATAATGGCTTCCTTTAAGATGTAATGAAGTATTCGCTGAAAAATCTGAAGAAATATTCAGCCAGATCTGGATAGAATTGTTACAAAGACTGGAAACTTTCTTCAAATGTACAGAAATGTAAAGTTATACATTTCACAAAGCGAAAAGAATGTAGTATCATACAATTAGAATAGTAGTATCCTGCTACGGCAGTATCAGTGATTCACAGTTAGAATCAGTCAATTAATGCAAACACCCAGGTCTAACAATCTGTTTGGATATGAAATTGAATGATCGCATAAGCTCAGTTGCATTAGGGTTACTGAAAAAAAATGTGCTAATGTGTGTAAAACGAAAAGCGCTGAAGAGGTTGTGGTCCCTGTAAGAGAGCTGAGGCTGCAAACTAGCCACTAGAGGGACATGCGTGCCCATTCACGGGACGATAGAATGAGCACGTGCACGTGTCGATAGCACTCAGTAGTGTTGAAAACAGAATAATGGGGAGATGAAAAGAAGATTAAAGGGATGTAGTGCGTTTCCTGACAGCAGAAGGAGTCCAGAGGACGAAAATTCAACACGGGATGGCGAAAGAGTAGGAAGAGCATACATAGCCTTTGACACATTCCATAATGTCGTTTGTGGAGTATATATGTAGATATGGATGTAGAAGAGCCCTGCATGTCTATTGTAAGGGTATTGACCTTGCCCCCACCCTTTCCACAAAGAAAAATCCTGATCCCTGATCCCCGTGAACCACCACACCCAGGACGCATCCCCGAACCCCATCATTCCAACCCTGTTCCACCCACACCTTCATCATCTCCAATCCTGACCCTCAATTCCTCAATGCCCGCACCCTCACCCTGGTCATCCATAAATACTTCCCCAATACCCCAATCTCCCTTCTCTCAGTCCTCTTTAAACCCCCCATGCTTCCATCCACACCGATCTCCTGTCCAAAATCCCACTTTCCAATTTGGCCCATGAGCCACCCTTACCCACTACCACATCTCATCCTTCCCCAATAGCCTCAACCTCCCCAACATCTGCCGACCTTTACTGCTGTGATCAGGAAGCGTAGCCCCATGGTTACGGAGGCTGAGGTGTTGGCAGCACTAAATTCCAATCCCAAGACTGAAATCCGGTCGGCCCAACGCATCTTTAATGATACCAGGCTGACTTACCTCATGGGCCTATTCACTGAATTCTCCTCCTCCATCGACTGACTTCTTACACAGGGAGCCCTAATCTATAATCAACGTCACAAAGTTGACCCCTCCCATTCCCCCCTCCAATCCTACTGTTCCCAACGATGCCTAAAGTATAATGACCATGTCACTGCCCCCTGCAAAAGCGCCCCTACCTGTCCTCAAAGCAAAGCTTGCAACTTCTTGAAGAACTGCCACAACCTCACGTCTCCCCCCTCCTGTAATACCTGTAATGAACCCCATCCTACTTACTCCTCTATAGGGAAGCCTCCTCCCACCACCAAAAAACTCACCATCCCCATCTGCCCCACTGATCAACCCATCCAGCCCAACAACTCGCTCCACCCTTCTCCTACTGCAGAGGACATCATCTGCTTTGTCACCATTGTCCACCAAAACATGTACCCCTTCCAATGCTACCACACCCTTTCCCAAATCGCCCTCACTGCCCATTCCATCTATCACCTCACCAACTATGCCACCTACTCCCACAACCAGGCCCACTTCACCTTTAGTCACATAACCACCCTCGTCCAAATCTCCTCTATCATGGTGCAACAACACTACAGTATCTTTTACCATAATATCCACTCCCTGCCCTCCCACAAACTCCTCTTTCTCCACACCCTCTATCGACACCATGTGGATGCCTTCATCTTCAATGAAACCTTCCTCCAACCCCGTATCTCTGTCTCCACAGCCCCTTCCACTGCACCGATAATCTGTACCCCTGGCACGTGGCAGGGGTGCTATTGGCCACCTCAAGCACCTCCTTGTTCAGCCCTAACCTCTCCTCAACTATCCTGCTGAGCCTCTTCTTCCTCACCCTTACCGTCACATCCACCTTTGTACCCGCATCCCAAATGACTCCCTGGCCTGCACTGACCACACCTTCTCCACCTTCTTGATTGCCAAAGACCTCAATATCCACAGCCATGCTCCTGCCAAAGTCCAATGGTGTCATTGGTTAATCACCACCATTCAGAGAGATCTGGTTCCCCTCCCCTAACACACCTGACCGAAATCCAACACCACTTCTAACATGATCCTAGCCTTTCCCAACCTCCTTGGGCGCATCACGGTAGTCCTTGACCTAATTGGCAGTGACCATGCCCCTGGCCTCTTCAGTATCTCTGATGGTCGCCAGCCCCTCCCCATTTCTCACCCTGTCATTCCTCCTAGTCCACAATTACTCCCTCACCAGCTGGGATGCCTACCAGGACTCCATGCACACCCAGGTTGAACGACACGACCTTACCTTTCAATCTCCCAATGACATCTCCTGTACATCTACCTTCCTCCACCAGACCTTGACTGACGCCATAGCCACCCATAACCCTACTAAAGCCATCCACCCGCACCACCCAGAACTGCCCCCACAGGCCGTCCTTCTGTTTCACGAATCCCATTGCCTCTACCGATCCTTTCTCCACACTCGTAACTGGGGCACACTCACCCGCCGCAGGCAATTATGACACATCCGCAACTTGCTTACTGTGAACAAATGCCATGCCTGGTGACAGACATGGACACAACTGAATGCCACGCTCCCAATAAACTCTTCCAAGTATTGATCTGCTTTCCACTGCCTCACTAGGATCTGCCCTAACCCACAGTACCCTCTCCTCCTTGATGACTGTCCCTTTCCTGGCAACGACTTTGCCTCCCACCTATCCAATGTCTTTTCCATTCCAGATGATTCCCAATTTGATTATTCCCTCTTCCCCAACATCATCGAAGGTATGGATACCTCCACTGCTCCCCACCATCAGAACTTAACACTCCCATCACTACACAGGACATCAGCCTCACACTCCACGCTAAATGCAACACCGCCTCCGGCCACGACCATGTTACCTACTGCCATCTCAAACACAGCCCTCCCTCCTTCCTTGCAGTCCTTACCGCCCTCTACAATGTAATCCTTGTCACTGGCTTCTACCTGGACCTGTGGAAAACCTCCCATGCCCTGATGTTCTCCAAACCAAACAAGCCTCCATCTGATGCCTCTTCCTATCGCCCTATATGTCTTACCTCGGTGTTAAGCAAGCTCTTGGAATCCATCCTTCACGGACACCACCTCATCCCCAGCGCATCGATTGTGGTTTTTGACCTTCTTTCTCTGCTGACAACTAACTCCTATGCCTCACTCATCTCCTCTCCAACCAGCTTAACTCCCATCGCTCTGTCAATTTTGTCTCCATCGACCTCAAAAAGGCCTATGACCATGTATGGCATCCCAGTCTCCTGTTTAAACTCCTTACTTATGCCCTTCTTATCAACTATGCCCATCTGATTGCCTCCCTCCTCTCCTGCCACCCCTTTTAGGTTACCATCCATAACGCCTATTCCCATACTTTCTATCCTTCCATGAGTGTGCCCCAGAGCTCTGTTCTCTCCCCTCTCCTCAACATCCTGTACATGGCCAATATGACCAAGCCCCCTCCTCTGGTCCACCTCCTGCAGTATGGCAATGACACTGCCTTCCTTCCCCTTGCTCCTGCCCTTCAACGGTCCAAATACCTTCTCCAGAATTGCCTTGACCTTTTTGTCAGATAGTGTAACCAGTGGCTCCTCAAAATCAATCCTCCCAAAACCCAGGCAATCATCATAGGTCACACCACTCGCTCCTTCAGGCTCCATTAATTTTTCCCTTACCACCTGCACCTGTCATGCCCGCCCCCACCCTCACCTACCTTGGACTCACCATTGACCATCACCTCACCTGGATCCCTCATCTTGGCTCTATCCAATCCAAAGCCCACAATTTCCTCCACCTCCTTAAACTCCTCTCTGGCAGGACATGGGTATTAAACTCCTCTACCATCCTCCATACCTACAAATCCTTAATCCAGTCCTGCCTGGAAATCCCCCACCCCCAAATTCTATAAGTCCCCCCAGATCCTCGAGCACCATGCACTCTGCCTCGCCTTCCATACATGCCTCCCATCCACCATGCAGATCCTCTATGCACTGATTCCTTTGCCCCATCTGCTCCTTTTCCTCGAACATATCCAAGTACTCTACACCTCACGCCGGCTTGATTCCCCCCCCCCCCCCCCAAATCCTCTGGTTGCTCCTATCCTCTCCAACCCCCACCTGCTGCCGTGCCTTCACTGTTGTTTCCCCCCTACCCCCCCCCCCCCCCCCCTCATTACCTCTACACACTTCATCTCCTTTCCCAAGGTGGCTTCTGTTAACTAACCCTCCTGGATGATGCCTTCTGTCCCTCCATTTATCCCTCCTATCAGCTCTGACCTTCACCTCACCCTCCCTCCCTCTGTACTCCTCCCTTCCATCCCGTTTTTTCCCTGCCTACCCTCTCCTTGTACTTTCTCTCCCCCGAGTCCTTTTCCTTTCCCCTTCACTGCCTTCCCCCCCTCCCCCGTTTACTGTGTTCTATCCCTCCATCAGCTCCCCCTTTTTTGCCTTCCCTCTCCTCCCTCTCCCCCCCCCCTCCTCTGTCCAGTTCGTCCCCCCACCATATGCCCTTGTACTCTATAGTGCAGTGTTTCTGTGAGTGTTCAGTACTGTGCATCCCCCTTTTCCAAGTGTTGTGAACAGCCACCATACTGTCGATAGGTGTGTTTTTTAACAGTTGCGAACAGAAACCAGACTGTCTCCATGTTTTTTTTAATTGCGCCTATCTATTTACTATGTGCTTTAATCAGCATCACCGGCCCTTTGTTTTTATATTTTCTTCGTAACTTTTTCGCCATGTTTGAGTTCTTAACAGTCATCGTTTTATCACCTGCTTTTATTGTTATGATATCCCCTAATTATGTTTTTTAACTTTCCTGTAGGCTGCAGAGCGGCGTGTTATGCTCCTGTCAGCCCGTCCCATCTCTTGGGGGGGGAGGGGGGGGAGGAATCGAAATCCAATAAAGAAAAAAAAAGTTGTATGGG